>NW_008633100.1:0-1153 GCF_000691845.1 Merops nubicus | reverse complement strand
GCCTCGTGCCCTGCACATTCCACAAAACCAATGAGCTGGCTAGCTTGGATTCTGATTCAGCAGCTGGATCACAAAGTAGCATTACTTGGATTTATGTAAATTGGGATTTCAGGGTCAACCCCAGTATTGATGAGAAAAGCTTACTCACACGTGGTTTTAAGCAAACAGTTGTGATCTTAAGCATGCACTTTGTTAACTGTGCAAAGTACATATGTAGTTGACTAAATGCTGTTTATTTGGACATAAGAAAAACAGTCATTGGAAGAAACTGACCTTTTAAGGGATCTTTTATGTCTCATCTGTGTCTGTTATGCATTGCAAGACAGTTGTCAGGATAAATGCTGTGTGTTTTCCCTGAATCTAAGCATGCATGCTAAATCAGTTCAAAGATATAAATTATTTTTTCCAAAAGCAGTATCCTTGATTTTGCCTTCCTGAATGAAAAGCAACTGAAAATAACACAGCTTTTTAGACTTATGTGTGGATTATATGGCGCATTAACTTTTTTTCTTATCCTCTGCAGCAAGGTGAATTTAATCCTTCTAGGATGTATACAAGGGATGTTTTTTATCTACTCTATGTTGCTTCGTTATTTTTGCTAATACTAGTGCTATCTATAGTAGGTAGACGGTAATTTTCCACCTTCTGCATCTTGTCTGTGGGAAAGAAATTTGAAGATCTGTCTCAGGTATTTTAATTTCCACAAGAATCTGTCAAACTCAACATATTCTAATATTATTGTGATTCCAGCCACGCAAGGCACTTTACTAATTAGGTTTACTTTTGGACAGATCTGGACTTAGAGCATAATTTGTCAGAGGAGTCAAATGTAACACTTGGCAGTATCCTCTATGTTATACATTACTGTTCTGATAACTCCAGTCCATGCTGACATTGTCATTCACAATGGCAAAATGTGAAACATTAGTTAACTTTGTGACCAAATTTCTATCACATGATAGTGTCCTTTTAAACTACATCTAATTATGTTAATAGTGGTAACAAGTTACTCAGTTTCTCATAACACAGATATCAAAACTGAATGCTAATATGATAATTTTATTTATGCAGATGATATTAAATGTGAAACTTATTCAAATGACATAATATATATATGCACTATATTATACATACATATTATATATATATATAT
>NW_008633099.1:20763-34280 GCF_000691845.1 Merops nubicus | reverse complement strand
GGGGAGCTCTGGCCGGGCGAAGGAGCTCGTGTGTCTGCGGCGTGCCTAGCGGGGTCTGCCGGGGCTGCCCTTTCGGGCTCGCTCCGGTGCGGTGGAAGGAGTGTCCGCCCGTCAGCGCGCGTGTGGATTTGTAGTATAGCGCTTTGGGCCACGGTCGTTTCGCCTCGAAACGAGAGGAGGGCCCTGCCGAGAGTTCGGAGGAGGTCTTCAGCCGCACTTAGATTGGGTACGGTTTGAGCATCTGGGAAATCTGTAGGCTCAAATGCTCTAGATGCCGTTTATTGGTAATGTTCTGCCGAAGCTTCATTTGATTTTGAGAGAAAAGTTATGGGGATTTTAGCATGGACGAAGTTCGAAGCGTTTTTGAAGTAAAGCCTCGCCTGAGTGTGCATAGTTACTTGTGGAGCCTGCATTTCCTACGTGTGTTTGAATGAGTGTAGTTTTTGTGAATTAGTAGCTTGTTCACCGAGAGAACTGACAAAAAGAGAAGAGAGGTTATTCTGTTCTGTAGAACACCAGCAATCGGTTCAGGTGTTATTTACGGCGTATAGTACCGGGTTTTGAGGTGAAACTTCTTTACCGACTCGAGACTCTTCCTTACAGAATATAAATGAATATGTAGCCGCATTAATTGCACTGAAGCAAAAAATGATTGATGGAGAGTAAGTACAATTGCACAAGTGGGGGTTTTTGTTTGGTTTTTGTTGCTCTTAAGTTCTTAAAGCAATGGAGAAAGTATATTTTGTGGTATGTAGATATTTGTTAATACACAAAACAAGTCCTCCTCAAAATGAAAGCAATATCTTCACAAACAGGTCTGAAGTCTAGACTGTAAGATTTATTAATTTATGCCCTAAGCCATCTATGTGTATTGGTAGTAAAACAGGGCTACTTTGTGTAGCTGTAATATCTCATATATTATTACAAAAACTAGCAGAGGCAGCTATTTGAAGAGATTTATTTCCTTTTATCTGTTATGAAGAATGTAGTATGAGAAGTAAAAGCACAGGTGCATACAAACCTTTCCAACAGAATTTAGTCAGAGCATTAAGGTGTAAAATGGTGCTTGGCCTGACTTTTCACATTCTGGTATTTAACCCAAACATCAGTCAGAACGGTAAGGTTTTAAAATGCCTCTTATCCTTTGCTTCCTATTCTTCTCAGTAGCCATCAGCATATGATTGTATGGAATGATGTACTGGGATAAGTTATGTATACCTCTGTACTATGGTCTAATATCCTTGCTCTGTCTTCTAATTGTAATGGTTTATTTTTCATCTACCCTTTCCCAGGTATGTGTCAATCCAGCTATAGAGAACGTAAATACCAGTCCTGCATTTTGTTTAGGAGACTCCTCACTGTCTTACCGGGGACCCTTTTCTGCAAAGCTCCTTTACTTTTTGTCTACAGATTCCTTTTCCTACCTCAAAACTTAGTGTCCCTTGCCAGTGCATACATTTCTTATGGGAATTACCTCTCCTTTAACTACTTGGAGCTCATCCACTTTCTAATTTTGCCTTACTTGATTACTTTTAACTGGTGCAAGAGAAAATCATGTAGCCCTCTCTATACGGGAGTTAACTGCCATGGGATTTCTCTTTCTTGTCTTCTCTCCATTCTTAAAAGACATAACATTTGAGGAAAGGATAGAATAGTTTTCTCTGATGCTGTCCCATGCTGTATACCTTGGATCAGTACGTGTCACCCTCTTATGACTTATAGGAGACTAGGGTAAAGATTAAAGCCTTCTACAATCTTTTGAACTGTTTTTTTAATGTGAATGTGCTCTTTTCCTAGGAAAACATTCTTTTAAGTTTCGGAACTAGGATATGATTTTGTGAATATATGTATGTTTTTATTATATCCATATCACATCCTTTACCTTTCTTTAAAGCTGCAAGTACTTAATGGCTACACATTTGTGTGATTGCCACTGATTTGTTTTGTTTTTTTTTTTTCTCTATTTTAAAGCAGCCTGATTCGATGTTTGAACAGCTTAATGAAACAAAAGTGTTATATTGACTACAATCAGAAAATGCAAAACAACCTTACACTTTCTGTATTTATCTATAAAGCAAAAGGAAAGATATCCTAAGACATTATTGTTAAAATCAGGTGAGAAAATGAGTAATGTCTGTCTTTTTTCTTGCAGTCACTTGCTGACAGAGTATCAACAGAAATGCACTGATATCCTTTACGTTTCTACTATTGTTATTACAGAATTAGTGTGTTAACATATCTTATAAAAAGGCTTGAGGCTTTTTAGTTAAGATTTACGTTAAGAGATGATGCCTCCAGTATAGAACAGACTAGATTGTAAGGAAAATAGGGCTTTGGAATTAAAACTATCCACTTAAGATCCATCTGTGTCTAATATATGGCTTAATATGGACTACTTGAAATCTGCATTGCTGAGAGTGACTTAAGGTTTTTTTTATGTAACAGAAGAAGCTCCACTTGTTCACTTCAAGCATATTGAAATGTTTCAATTAAACATTTGAGTCTGCAAGTCCTATGGTTTTTGGATTGAAGTCTTTATTGAATAATTCTTTGCAAATGGATGTTTGATAAACTTCTTTAATTTCTACCTTAACATGAGATTACAGCTTCAGTTTGCTGAACGGTAAGTTTGATTTAAATTGATTGGTAAAGATGCTGTGTTCTCCAGAGCTCAGACACTTTTAGGAATCTGATGTTACAACACCAGCAGCCTTGGGTCTAGGCTTTTAATATGGTCCTTTCTTCTGCTGTGCTTCCTAAGCCACAGTTAGCAAAGATACACTTGATGAGGAGAGAAGTTTGCCCGTGTGCAAGACCGGTGTGAAATTCTTCCTTGGCACTGTTACCTATGAGCCTAAAGTGTTCAAGTGGAAATGTGGAGCTCATCTTTTGGTGGAGATTAAATGTGAGCCTTTTTAGGGGTAGCCATGTTTGTACAAAGCATTTTGTCTTAGAGTTGTACCTGTGTGCTGTTGCTTACTCTGCTTGCTTAGAGGAAGGGGCAGCATGTGATTTTTTTACAGACTCCATCCTGCCTGCTGACAAATCCTGCAGTTGGGATCTGCTCTTATTTCACAGCACTGCATACGTAGAGTCACTTTCCTGGCACTTCAGTGTAGGCCAATGGACAGTACTCCTGTATGGTACATGCCATCTACTTGCATCTGAGCTTTAGGCTCAGTTTAATGTTTTTAAATTAGATCTTGAATTTTCTTTGAATATAAAATTTTGGTTGGAAACATTAGAACACTTAAGACTCTTAAGGCTCTGGATACCTGTCACAGCATTTTTCTATAGGGGAAAGCAAAATACTTAGACACTTGTCTGAAGAATCAGAACATTGAGTTTGAAAGCATGCATGGTTTTTGGCAACTCTTTTCTTTAATGACACTTGCCATTTTAGAGAGATCTTTGCTCTTCGTTGCCAAGTGGAGCAGATGCTGCAGAAAATCCTGCCTCTGGAAAAGTGCCAGGAAGAGCTGGGTTCCTTGAAAGCAGAGTTGGAAGAGAAAAAGGTATGCCTGTAAGACTTAAATAGCTTGCACTTTTTGTGTTGAAGGAAATGTATATATTTAATGCTCATCTTAGTGAAGCCAGCTTTAATGAGCCCCGTTGTTATTTCCAGCTCATTGGAAGAAACAGCTCTAGTTTTAGGTGAAATTAATTGGCAGCAGGTTTCAGATAAGAACTACAAAAGCCTGAACTTTTTGCCTTTGATTATTTTTTTTTTTTTTCTCAGATTACTTGGAGTTTATATTTCCTTATTTAGGAAGGAAGGAAATACATTCAAATTCCTTTGGTTTTCTGTTCTGATCTTCCTAGATTACAGGAATATCTATGATTTGTGCTACTGAAAAAATGCAAAGAGAGTCTGTGCAGAATAGGGTTTTGTTTCTGTTAGCATTTTGAACATACACTTTTACATTGTTTATGTAAAGATTTATTCCTAATTTCTATCCCATCTCTTAGCTGAGATTAGTCTACAGAAGAAAAGCTTTTAGCTGTTCAAATTGCCTAAATATATGTATTTTCTAGACATTAATTATTATTTCTGCAAAGTATACACCACCTTCTTTCGTGTAGTTTTTTTCCGTGCTGGTACAAGAGAGGATATTGAAATTTGTCTTGTTGCTGTACATAGTTTTTCTTCTATGTTAGAACTGTTGTGTTTTGTGTGGGTTTTTTTCCTTTTTTTTTAAATCCTCTTTCCTCAGGAAGCATTAGTAGCTGATGTCTTGATGACACTTTTTCAGAAGAGCAGGATTATATGTGTGGTGTATAATAGTTGTGCTCTTGATTTCAGCTTTAAGTTCCTGTCCAGATAGGTGATGGATGCACATACTCAACAGATACAGAAAACCCAAAACAATCTGTAACTTTTGCCGTTAAAGTAACAACTTGCTTGTTTTCCCACGGAGTATACTTTTTTTGGCTATGTACTCTTATTGTTAGAATAGGAAAAGTGTCTGCCATCTTTTTTTTTTTTTTTTTTCCCCCCCCCCTCACTAAGGACCCATTTTAACTGTGCTTTCCTTCTCCACAGAGTTCTCTCAAGATTTATCGGGAGAGTCAACTGGAATATATTAAAATTAAAGAAGAAATAGTAAACAGTGATGCTGTGTGAGTGATGCTTCATTTTTCTCACAATCTTTCTTTCCCCCCTTTTACCTCTTCCAGAACTTGGTCTTGTACCTTACCTACTTATGCTTTCCATTTTGCTAAAATTTTTAATGCTTATGGATTCTTAGAGCAGGGAGTTGAGGAAAGAATGGTCTTAAATCTTGTAGCAAACACTCTGGAAGGTAGTATTAGTTAAATTATTATCCTGCCTTGAAGTGACTTTTGGTTGGTTAAAGCTTTCTAAGAACAGGGTGAGGCTGGAGAAGCTGCGCTTTCCCCAGTTTTAAGTGGTTGTTAGTCTTGGCTTTTTGTTATCGCTGTCCGTTTCTGTGGTGCTGATAAGTCTCTGAGGCCAGTGTGTAAATGATGTTGCTGAAGTGATCTGCACTTGAATTCAGTCCTTAAAATAATTAAAGACAGCTTAGTAGGCCCTGAACTGTCAACCATGTTTGGAAGTGGACAGAAGGGTTTGGGCACCAAAAATGCAGAAGCCATTTCTGTTGCCATAGGACATAACATTGTGAAGCTGTGCCTTGGGAACTCACCAAGTTTGTTCTTCTGGTAACCAGCTGCTCAAAGGTTTCCTTGCCTGAAGCATATGTGTGCCTTTGCATGTCTTAATTATTAAAGAGCTCTCTAATGAATATGTCTAACTGCTTTTTAACCTTGTTACACTCCTAGCTTCTAAATCACCTGTACCCCATGCACCAGTATATGCTGGGGGCCACTCAGCTGGAAAGCAGCTTGGCAGGAAAGGACCCAAGGGTCCTGCTGGGCACCAAGCTGGACACGAGCCAGTGATGTACACTTATGGCAAAGAAGATTGCTGGTAACCTGGTCTGGCAAAAATAGCATTAGGCAAAGTTGCATTTCCAATAGGCTGAAGGAGTTGCTCCTTCCCCCCTTCTCAGCACTTTTGAGGCCACACCTGAAGCACTGTGTCCAGTTCTGGGCTCCCCAGTACAAGAGACATAGACATATTGGAGAGAGTCCAGTGGAGGGGCACAAAGATGATTAAGGGACTGGAGAATCTGTCCCCTTGAGGAACAGCTGAGACCTCTGGGCTCTTTAGTCCAGAGAAGAGAAGGCTCAGGGGTGATATTATCAATGTGCCTAAATACCTGAAGGGAGGGTGTAAAGAAGGAGCCGGGTGTCTTTCCGTGGTACCCAGTGAAAGGACAAGAGGCAGCAGGCACAAACTGAAACACAGGAAACACTCTTTACTGTGAGGGTGACTGAGCACTGGGACAGGTTGCCCAAGGAGGTTATGGACTCTCCATCCTCGGAGATGTTCGGAAGCCATCTGGGCATGTTCCTGGGCAGTAAGTTCTAGGTGGCCCTGCTTGAGCAGGGTGAGTTGGACAAGATGACTTGCAGAGACCACTTCCAACCTCAACCATTCTGTGATGATACAGCTTTTTATCACTTTGACACTGAGGCCATTTTAAGCAGTAGGTCACTTAACTTCTGTAATTTTAGAGCTGAATTTCGTCAGAAGCAAAATTCTAGTGGACTGTTGATAAAATGAATGTTAATCTATAGTTGCTGTAAAATAATTTAGGTCAAAAAATTACCTCTTAAGTCCTTTGGTCCAATCTGTCATTCAGAGCAAATGTCAGTTAGGTTGCTCTGGCCCTTGTCTAGTTGAGTTTTGAATATTTACAAGGATCACAATTCCCCAATTCTGAGCTTATAACAAGCATGATAACTTGAGACAAATACACATGTCCACTGTGAAGAAGGTTGTAGGTATGAAATCACTCCTACAGACCAGGTTTGAAAGAAGTACTCAAGATGTTAGGCTGTTAAAGGAGAAGGTTTGCTCATTTAAATTAAAAGATCACATTCTCTCTAAGGATGAAGTAACAGTTCTTGTTTGTATTTTTCAACTTTTTAGTATTACAAATACAACCACATTATGTTTTTTTGTAGTTTGGGTAGATGATAATACTTCTGAATGCAGCTGCTGTTAGCATAGCTTTCTGTCAGCTGCAGTTGTATGTGCATCTTAGAGATCAGGTAAGAGCTCGAGTTGCATGCCATAAGAGGAGTTCTGTGCAAATGCATCATCTACAACCTTGTTTTTTGTGAATTACTAGATTTAGTATCTACTTGTTTTCTTTATTAATGTAATTGCAAATGTTGAAATAAGTCAGCATAATTCTGCACCTGTAAAAGTAACTACTTTGTCTGTAAACATAATTGCAGTGATAAATGTTGGCATTTAGTGTCTGCCTCAGGTACTGGTTATTTGTATAATAAAGTTTCTGTCTTAAGTTGAAAGGGACCTACAAGGATCATTGGGTCCAACTCCCTGCTCCTTGCAGGCCTACCTAAAACTGAACTGTATGACTAAGAGGCTTGTTCATATGCTCCTTGAACTCTGAGAGGCTTGGTACCCTACTTCCCTGGGGAGCCTATTTCAGGGACTGACCATACTCTTGGTGAAGAACCTTTTCCTAATGTCCAGTCTGAAGTTCTGCTGATGCAGCTTCTTTGCATTTCCTTTTGTCCTGTCACCAAAGAGAGGACATTGGTACCAGAGAGGACTTCAGGTCACCAGAGGGCATCAGCACTTCCCTGTCTGCTAAGTTGAGGTCGTCCCTCAGCCTTCTATTCTTTAGGCTGAACAAACTAGGTGACCTCAGCAGCTCCTCATAAACCTTGCCCTTTCACCATCTCGGTCATCCTCCGCTAGACACACTCTAATAGTTTGGTGTTCTTCTCATGTTGAGGCACCCAAAACTGCACGTAGTACTCGAGGTAGTGCAATACCAGTTCAGCGTAGAGTGGGACAGTCACCTCTGTTGACAGCGGTGCTGTGCTTGATGTGCCCCAGGGCATGGTTGGTCCCTTTGGCTGGCATGTAGCACTGTTGACTCATATTCAACTTAGCATCAACCCAGACACCCGGATCTCTTTGCGGGGCTGCTCTCCAGCCTCATTCCCCAGTTTGACCATAGAACGAGGATTGCCCCATCTCAGGTTGAGTGTATGGCACTTGCTCTTAAATTTTGTACAGTTGGCAATTGCCAACTGTCCAGATCTCTCTGTAAGGCCTCTCTGCTCTTGAGGGAGTCTTACAGTTCCTCCTGATTTTGTATTGCCACTTAATTTACATGTTTGACTCCTGAGTACAGATCATTTGTACAAACATTAAAAGAGCACTGGCTCTAACATTGGGCCCTGGAGAACCACTGGTGACTGGCCACCAGCCTGATGTAACCCTCTGAGCTAGAACTCTTTGAGCCTGACCTGTCATCCAGCTGCTCACCCAACGTGTTATAGATCTGTCTAGCTGTATGCTGTATGCTTTCTCCAGGATACTGTGAGAGGCAGTATCAAAAGCTCTGCTCAAGTAAAAAAAACAACCAAACAAAAAACCAGACAAACAAACAAAAAAACCCAGACCACATCTGCTGGCCTGTTTTAGTCAGCCAGTTGGGTGGCATTGTCATACAAGCATACTGGGATTTAACAGAAGGAAATAATAGAAGTGTTAACATTTTTTGGTTTATTTTTCCAGTTCTGTGTCTGTTTTATTTATAAGGTAGGGTTGAAAATGCTGAAGTCAAAATTGTTCAGGATGCATAATTTTTGGGGTTTGGACTTTGCTTTAGTAAACACCTGGATATTCCTGATTATCTCATTGCTTAGGTCTTACTGATTGTAAGCAACCTTGTTTGTTTTAAGGAGTAAAACTAACCTTACATTGTAGAGATGCTTTGTGCAGTTTTCTTAGGTTTTGTTGGTAACTCCAGGTTGTAGCTAAAGATGTGTCTATGCACCTGGATTAGTGGGCAGACTCTCTTAAGAGAAACTCCGCCTCTGTAACAGGTAGAGCTGTTTGTGTGAGAATGCCAGCAACGTGCCACTGTTGTCAGTTTTCAACTTTAGGGGCACTTTGATCTCACAGGGCCTGGGTCTAGGAGGTGTATTTTCTTTGGAATAGATAGATTTTTATTTTTTTTTCTCTAGCTTTTCATGCAACATAATTCGATACAGAAATGATCTATTAATGGCTTCTTTTTAACAGGAGAAAGAAACTGGAAACAAAAGTGAAGAAACTTGAAGGTAACTTCCTATGTTTTATTACCATGCTGTTGTCCTTCTCCATCTCTTGATTCCCTTTTTATCCAAAGCAGTAAGTGCAGCTTTCTAACTTAGAGGCCCCGAGGAGCAATGCTGGGCAGTACTGTGTGTGGTGCTTAGGCTCTGAATTACATCAGCCCTCCTGAAAAATGTTTTCTATTGAGAGTCTTAGGCACATGAGGTAAATGAAGTGAAAGAAAACTTCTGGTCATAAAAACTTCAAAAGATAGGAGTCTGCCTAGCCTGTCCAGGCCATCTGATTCACTTCATGACTGTCTGGGTGGTGAAAGAGCTTTTCCTTATAGCCATTTAGAAACTCTCTGGCTTAAATTTTTTTGATGTCACTTGTCCTCCTACCATGTGCCACTGAATAGTCTAGTTCCATCTTCTTTGTACCTCCTTGTAGGTACAGGAAAGCTGTTCTTGGATCCCTTGTAAGGCACTTTTTTTTTTTCTCCTCTCCAGCTAATTAAGCCTGTTTTCTTAGGATGTGTGCTCCAGCCTTCTAGTAATCTGGGCAGGATTCTTCTAGTCATGTTTATAGTCATACTTAAATATGTAGAGATCTTGACATGTTTTCTGATTTTTAAACATTCTGGCATTTGGTTTTTGCCTTGGTTTGGTTTTAAGTAAAGATAAAGTGCTTTTCTCATTGTGCTATATTTTTCTTATCTTGCTAGTAGAGTGTGGATGTGCATAAAGCATTCTGATACTTAACTTTCTCTACTAGTAGTTGGCAAGGCAAATACTCATTCATGGCACACAAGTTGTACTTATCACAGTTTAAAGTGCAACAAACTGGGTGACTTGTAGCCTAGTGTTAGATAAACCCCAAACCCTGCTGTAAAATACAGGTACAGAGTGTTTATTTTGATGAGCATTTTGGAGTTCCATTATGTGGCAGCAAGGTTTTTATACTCTCTCCCCCCAAAACTCAAATTCTGGCAGAGCTGCAACAAAATACTGTGAGATGGTTTGTATTAGGTCCAATCTGTGTGACATAGCACCTCATTCTTATTTTTTTCCCCCCTTTTTTCACTTTGTGTGTATTTTTCTACAGTACAGTATTGTTATAACATGACCCACTTTTCATTCTTGCACATAATTGAGGAAAATGATGTATTTCAGTAGTTCAGAACAGTAATTGCAATGGAAGATAACATACTTGTGTGCATGAGTTGTTGTCTCAATTGGCCAAAATATAACTCCAATAGATTTGTATTGCGCACTGGTTTTTTTCCTGGTAATTTAACTTGCAAACTGATTACCAACACTACTTAAATTGGTTGTCTTTTATATTGTAGTTTGTAACCTGAATTTTGATTCTTTTTCTTGAAGAGGCTGCAACAAAGCATACACAGGACATCAAACAACTGAAAACTGAGAAGAAAAGGCTTGAAAAGGAGCTGAAGAAGGCGCAAGTAAGACTTTCCTGGTCTTTTCAATGAAGCTTCTTTTAGTATTTCTGGGTAAAAAAGGGAAACTACTAGTAATAGAGATACTGAAATAGTAAAATGACATTTGTTTGGTATATTTAGTAACTAAACATAGCAATTCACCTTAAGAGAGAAATTTTCCAACTGAAGTGTGACCTTTGTTGATTTAGATTTCATGTTAATTAAGAGTAGATGCTCTATGAGCTATGTATGGCATGAAAAATTAACATTATATCATTTTAACAGGGAAAACTTGATGGTGTATTTCAAGAGAACTGCAGAAAAGGTAAGAATTCACCTTTGCCCTAAGGTGTACGTGTGGTATTGTCCTGTTTGAACATTTCCTTTTCCCCTCTCTTTCTAGTAGTTAAGCATGCGGAGACACAGAGTTCAAATGAAGATCTTAAAACAGATATAGACAAAGGTAAGGGTTTTTGCAAGACCATTCTCTGTGCAGAACCAACCACTGTTAGTTTATTGCCACTGCACTGGGGTTGCATTTCTGCAAACGGAGGGTGCTGACAGTAATGCTGTAAGAGCATTTGTGATTGACAGGAATATGTTACACTGATGAAGGACTGATGTAATACATCACTATTTTCAGATTTGCAGTAAGGGAAATCATTTGATTCATTAAAATTCTTGTGTCTGAAAGCAATTGATAGCAATTATGAAACAGAATGTTTCGCTGAGAAAACATACAAGCACTGAGAAGAATACAAACAATCCCATGATCTTTCAAGCTCACAGAAATCATAAAGGATGCAGGCAAAGCAAAAGACACAAGACAGGAGCTCAGTCTCCTACAATTTGTATGTGAGGCTGTGTAAAACAAGTGGAAATCCAGGCTGTGTAGTAGTTGCCTATTGATGTTTTTTTCCCTGGTGATTTAAAATTCCTGCTGCAAATTATCTGAATCTAACTGTGCAATGGAGCAATGCAATCCTTCTAAACCTCCTCTAAAGTACTAAGGCCAGACTTTACACAAATTTATTTTTACATTTCTGCAGTCTTTTAAAATGCTGGTATTACTGCTGAATTGTTCGGAAGTTCTGAAGGCAATTTTTGGGCAAAAGAAGAACTTGCCTGTTCTTTTTCTTGCTTTGCAATGTTTGTATATAAAGTTTGTTGCCAAAATTAAACTTTTCTGAAAAAAAAAAGTTAGACCTGGTTAGTTCTTGTGTGTTTTGCCATAGTTTTATTACCTTCTTGGCTGTACTAAATTGATGCCAGATTTCATCCTTTAGTTTTTAACTAATGACAAAATGGGAGAATTAAGATCTGAGCTCTAATTTGAGCTTCAAATAGCAGCAAGGATTTATTGCCAATGAGAAATTGTTAGTGTTGTTAATAGCTGTCATGCAGAATTTGGCTGGTTTTCCTCTTACATGCTGAGGTGGTTTTAGTATGTCTCTTCATAAAATAATAGCAGTTTGCTGTGGTTTTTGATTATGGAACTGGCACAAAACCAATAGTCTCAGTACCCGATTGTTGGATGTGATGATAGGTTGGGTGTAAGTAGGTGAAGTGCTTGTGTATTTTGAGTTTTCTGTCTGTTTCTCCTTCTCCACCTGCCCATCTGGTTCTGGAACTAGGCTGTTTGGCATTGCCTAGCAGTGGTGCTGTTAGGACTTCAGACAATGTCTACTAATGTGGCCTGATAATTAGTTCACATAGTGTGCTGCTACTCCCTGGTAAGACTAAGATGACTTACTACTGTGTGGTCATAAAGAAAGAATGTGATATAAATATTTTCTTCCTAAAAGATTTCTTCCCCCATTTATGTTCATGTCACTCAAGTTGTCTTTTAGAAAGATGTTTAATTTTACTAATGCTGTATTCAAATCTGCTTCTACATTTTACTCTGGGGCCTGCTACATTTTTTGCTGCACTCACTATAGAAAGGAAAAGCAAAAGCATTCTACAAGTTTCCTTTCAATCTGCTGTGTGGCTGTGGCCAATACAGGATCCATTCCCTCAGTGGCATCTAGAATTTTTCTTTCTTTGAAGCTAAAATGCCTTAATTTTTGTTGTGGTTACTTCTGTATTTTGTTGTAGGCGTGTCTAGGTGCTGAGTAAAAATAAATAAACATAAGTTCTTAGCTTTTTGAGTAGCTGAGGTGCTCCTCAATTTATAAAAATATTTATTTTAACAGAAAAAATAAAACTCTTGTTAGAAGAACTCTGGATGTGCATAGATAGTGCAACAGGAAAAAGAGAGAATCAGGAAGATGATCCTGTCTTGGGTAAGATGGCATGAAAAGTCTCAAAATTTTCTTGAAGCTGTCTCTTTTTCTGACCAAAAATAAGTATTGTTACGTTTTTTCAGCTTCTATTAAGGATAAGACATGGCCAGAAAAAAGATTGACTATTACAGAAGGTAGGTTCCAGTAAACGTGAATTTATTAATATGCAAGTGCATTAATTTTGTCTTGCTGAGATATCATCAGCTTGGGTACTGTTTGTGTTAACGCTTTTTGGACAGACTTAAATATTTCCTTGGTGATTGCCTGGTCAAGTACATATGTCATTAGAATATTTGCAAATAATTGCAAATACTAGTTTGGACAGCCATATTTATGTGAATGCTCTTCTAAATAAAAGGTGTTGTGATCTGCTGTTGAAATTGAGAAATGAAGTTCTTTTACTGTCGGCTGGTTTGACTATTTCTAAGTAGTCAAAACTCAGCTGTCACGTTTATACTTTAGATATTGTGTCTTTATAAACTCTGCAGTATATAATGGGAATTACAAGATGGAAGTGTTGATTTTAGTCTGAAACACATAGTAACATAGTTAGACTGTAGAATGTAAGCAGCATTTCTTTATTCATACCTGTCTGAATAATCATGCGTAACAGTGCATCCATTTTCATTTGTGATACAGAGAAGCAAAATGTAAAATTTGGTGATGGCTTTAATTTTGTAACATAAGAGTCAGTATAATAAAAAATAATCTAAGTAGTTATCCACATGCACATTCACAGCAAACTTCAACTCTTTTAGTTTCACATAACAGATGTCATTTTCATTCAGCCTTCAAAATTAACAGGTGCCTTGAAACTGCATTAATATTTCTGTAGCTGTCTTTCCAGGGTGTGCTTATTAATATTTCTCTTTTTTAAAATTTTCTCTACTGCTTTGGCTTTCTGTAACTCAAGCTGTAGAGATACTATCTGGGATAAGTACCTTGCCTTATCAAGAGCTTTGAAGGTGAACTGTTATCCTGTCTCTCCACCCTGTGAAGTCTGAAAATTTGCTACCAGCATAGACTCCAGTGAGTCTAGGCAGCAGTGTAAAGGTTTGAAGTTGTGCGGAGTAGATTCCAGGTTGTAGATTTGAGGACAAAACAATAATTTTGGTAAGTGACA
>NW_008633099.1:0-20732 GCF_000691845.1 Merops nubicus | reverse complement strand
AAAGAGTGTGATTCCCTGGATAAAGTAAAATTTGTCTGTGAAATATGAACTTTGAGAGGATTCTTCCTATAACAAGGGCTTGGAATCAGTAGGACTTTTCCTGGACCTAAAGTTCAGGTCAAGGTGCCAAATAGTTGGCTGTTTGCTGTAGAGAAGTTCTACCTTATCCTGAACCTCTGAAAACTGCAGTGAAGACTCTTCCTATAGATCAAGGGGTAATCATGAGCATTTTCTTTTCTAAAGGAATTCAACCAAAGTTAGTAGGGACTGGGTTGGAAAGGATGAGGAGAGAAGGATGAAGAATCTCATAGTTATTTGGAAATGGTATCTCTGATCCATTTCTCAGAGGGAACTTTCCAGTGGATGGTGTGTATCAGTGTTCTTTGGCTCCAAGAACACTGATCTTGATCTTGAGAGTATAGATAAGTATACAGATAGTATGATCTCTGATCCTGAGAGCATAGGAAAATGTAAAGTTCCTGATAACTGAGTACTGTTGTGTAATTCATTGTGCAGAGTAAACTTCTCAACTGTCTAATTGAAGTTCTAAGGGGTGAAATATGAAACTGTGTGTTTCTGCATGCTTTAGAGTGGAGAAAGTTATGAGCTTGGAACTGATTGGCACAAAGGATTGCTAAAGAAATAGAAATCATTAGAGAGAACAGCATTCTGAATATTCCTTCTTTTCTTTGTTCCTGCTTGTGAAGGATCTCCTTTCCCTTGGGTGGTCTAATGGGAATTGAATTATAAAAGGAATAATTTCTTTGACAAACTGTAGAATATCCTGGAATCTCTATGACTGTAGCTTGTCAATAGCTTTATAAAACAGCGTGTGATCTTCAAACTTGTAAGACACTGCTTTGATCAGAGGCAATATCAGAACTTACTTATCTTTGGGGGAAATGAGGTAGTAAGGCTCTTCAGGCTTAACAGTTTCTGCTTCCTCCTACTGTCCATGGCAGCAACTGAGGTTTTGACATAGAACTGCTACGTGAAGTGACGGAGATGGATGTTGGAAATAGGGTTTTTGATCAGTTTTCCTACTAACTCCTACTGTGCCAACATATTAGAATGTGCTTAAAGGTTATTGGGAGACAGATCTCTAGAAGGTCATTTTCACCTATCAAATCAAACTGGTATTTTTGAGTCTACTATTGATGCTGCTTCAGAAGTATCTCTGCAAGTTCTAGTAGTGGATAAACACCAACAGCAACAATGAAGCACACTGTTCTTTTTTATTTTTCCAATATAATGCAAGTTGTGCCAATTGAATCAATGCATCCTCTATTCAAAGCCATTTTGTGCATGTGCTATTCTCTATGCAGTGGGATGGCACTTGGATAAGTACAAAGAATTGATCACTTGCTTGAACACTGCTGATTCTGCATCCAGTTTGTGAGCAGTAGAAACAAGATCACACATATGTGTACCATGTAACAATTGCAAATAGCCAGTGTAGGTTTTAGTTCCATATGGCTTACTAGGGTTCTGGGACTGTTGATTTCTACTGTTTTAGTTGTGGTGATCTTTTCTTTTTATGAAATCATAAAATTTAAATTTCAGAAAACTGGGACATCTTTTCACTTTATAGATACATTAAAAGTATCTAACACAGTTGTAATCAATATTTAACTTCTTTGTCTCTGCTGTTTAGACTTCCCTGGGGCAGTGTGTTTTGTCTGCATACATAAGAAATGGGTGACTGTGCAATAGTAAAAAGTGTGATTGGAAAAAGAACAAAAGTAGAATGCAGAGAATCAGAGCATTTGGACATGCTGTCTTGCTTCTAAAACAACTGTGTAAAACTGGTATAGTTGACATTATCATGAAAGGCTTGTTAATTGTTCAGTGACTTTCATTGTCTTAGTGGTTCAGGCTCCTTTGTGCATAGGTCTGTTGGGCAGGGAACCTCACCTCTAAGAAAGTTGTGGGAGTTTTTTAAGGGCTTAGCTTTAACTAAGTCACATCATTAAAGACAAAATCTTATTGTGATTAGACCCAGTATTGAAATTGAAAGAACAAACACCTGCAATTGTAACTGCTGGCTCAAAGCTGCGCGTTGCTTCGAGCTGTAAGCTGTTGCTTACAGCCTGGGTGGGGAATGTCAATGCCTGGTTGTCCTGCTTTTCTTGAGCATCAGTTACTGGGTTAAAACTGAAATAAATCATTGAGCTCTGTGGACAGTCAGTCCTACCCAGTATGGCCCTTCCTGATAAGAAGTGTTGGGAAGAGTATTCTTAATGGTCCAAGACAGAAAATGGTTTGCGGAGGAGCTCTTTACACATACCTTTTTTGTGAAAAAATAATTAAAGTTCTTAACAATGTTTTTGTGCCTTAGAAACTGTGCAAATCCACCAAAAGGTCAGGAGGTATGATGGCAAAACGCTACCTTCTTATTCTTCATTGGAAGGTGCTGGAAAGGAAAATTCTGTAACAGCCATGCAACTTCAAGCAAGCACTGAGCTTTCTGAAGCTGACCATGTTGAGAACAGGACTACTGAAGAATGTCTGCACAGTGGGGAGACTAAAGCTGCAGGTGTGATAATAGAGACAGATGCATCACACAGCAGTTCAGACCTCTCTGACCAGGAGCAAAAGGGCCTGGATGGAAATGTGATGGATATATTGAATTGGGCGAGGCCTCTCCCTGCTCTACTTTCTCCAGTACAGCTTTCACCAATAACTAGACAGGTGAGTTTCAGGACATGTCTGACTTGGCACTAACTTGGTTGTATAATTACTGCAAAAATAATTATTTTATATTCCTGCCTTTTTTTTTTTTATATATATATAGTATTTATTCATGCACTGAAGGCATCTTTGTGTGAGTGTTTAGATCCAGATGGATATTTTTTACCTTCTAATATACTGCCTGTGGAAGGGGGCAAAACATAATTTTCAGAAGTGTATTGAGAAAAAAGTCACTCTTGTCTCAACTGCTGTCATAATTTCTTTCCCCAGTTGCAGACATACCAAAAAGGAGTTGGGACTGTAAGCGTGACTTTCATAGCAAAATTCCACAGCTTGAAAGTCAAGGGGAACCTACTCAAATGTTCTTCTCCAGTAATTTTAGAATATGAGTAGGTAGGTAAAGAACTCTCTGACTTTTCACAGAGGTATTTGCTATTTAGTGTGAAAAACAGTGATGGAGAAGGATGTAGTTCTGTTGATGGCCTTAATGTCTCAAAAGGACTATGTGGCAGTGTATTTGTTTAGAGAAATAAATCTTAAAACACTACCAGGCTTTGGAATATTAACTTTGTATTTTTCATTTAAGGATTTACTGTTTGGAGAAGTCACAGGTTCCAGCGATGAAGAAGTTGACTGCAGTGCTTCTGTAGTGGAGGCTATTTTAGAAGAAGACCAAGTTCAGCCTCAGAGTTGTAATGAATTCAGCCTCAGTGAGGAGTATAACAGACAGAGCAAATCATGTGGGTGTGACCTTGATGGAGTGATCTCACATAACCTGAGTTGGAATGAAAAGATCTCAAGCAAGGAGGAGAGAGATGCTGAAACAGAGCAAGCCGGCACTGCTGCTTTAATCACAAACATAGAAACTGACCAAGAGTGTTTGGAGGGGAATTCTGAGAATATGGAAACAGAGAAGAGAAAACTAACTGAAGCAACAGCACATGAACTGGAAGCCATCGGAGAACAGAAGGGAGATAGTGAGGACATGCACGGTGAAGGAGGTTCTTCAGCTGATTTTATGTTACAGAGTTGCAAGCCACAGAATCAGATGGAAAAATGTAGTGAGGTAGAGCAAACAGAAGAGAATGTAATCTTAATCAGAACAGAAAGAGATGTGTTGTCAGGAGAAACACCCAGGGCAGTATCTGTTCCCCAGAATGTTACTCATTTGCCACCTGAGCAATCTGATGTGATGATACAGAATGAAGGGGTTGAAAATGAATCAAAAAATCTAATCAAAATAACTAATACAGCAAGTGATGTAGAGGAAAACACAAACCAGGTGATAATTGGAGAGGAACTAACAGCTGCAATACAGATGGAAAGACTCTGTGCAGAGGCAAATAATGAGAGAGAGACCTCTAGAAATGTACTGTCTAATTTCAGTGGTTCTGGATCCTTTTGTGAAGTGGAAGGTCCTAAAGAGCTGTTGGTGCAGCATGATGGGGAGAAAATAATTATGGACACTGAGGCAGACACTGGAGCTGTTGAGATCTTTGCATGCTCTCAGCACTCTGAAATAACATATGACAGTGAAGAGATCTTGGAGAAACCATATGTGCAAACAATAAAAGATGAAGTAGATGGAGAATACCAACCAGAGACTGTTAAAGTCTCTAGATGTTCCTCACCTGTATCTGCTGTTGAAGGAATCAGAAATTCGTTGTCCATGGATGACACCAACAAAAATGTAGTTATGGAGTGGACTGCTCTGTCAGCCTTTCCAAAAGATGATGAACAGCTCAAAATTGAAGACATGAATATAAGCAAACCTGAGACTATTGAACTAGCCATGAGACTTAAGAGAGAAGGTGTTGTAGAAAAGACTGAATCATCAGAGCTGCTCCATAGTGCAGAAAGTGGAAAATTAGTAGATATAAAAGAGGGGGGATGTTTAAAAGGCAAAGCACACGAGGAAGAAGGTGGTAGTGATCTATCACAAGGGAAATCAGAGCTGGAGTTTGTACTTGGGTCACCGAAGGTGGGGTGCATTACTGATGCAGAAGACAGTGTAGCTAAGTGTGAATCCTCTGGTTTGGATGTTACCGAAATGAAACAACCCGAAAACCTGTGTAGTACATTAGAACATGAGCTGTCCAAAACTCAAAACTTCAGAGTGTTTGAATCTCAAGAGACTGAATTCAAAGTTAATCCAGAGGATTTTGGAGAGGAAAGCAGTGAGCTGTTAGAAACAGTGGATACCACTGAATCTGTCATAGTAGAAACTAATCTCACTTCTCAGGCACAGTTTGCAAAACCTCTGAATCAGTTCTTGGTAACTGAAAATGTTAAATGTGATGAAATAGAAAGGGAATTAAATAAACAAAACAAGGAATTGGTGACTGAGACTACTTCCAGTTCACTTAACTGGGAAAAAAATGTGAAGAAAAATAGTATTTCAGAGATCATCTGCCAGCCTACTTCAGAAATGGATTTTAATAGTGTCTTGGCTTTTTCTGCCCAAGGGGACTTGGAGATGGCCTGTTTTAATACTGAAGAAACAGATTCTCCTGTGCAAGTGGGAATTGGTTTGGAATCCACAATGCCTTCTAATCTAAATTTCAGTCTTCAGAAAGCTGTTAGTTTTGTTGAAAATAACTTCACAGAAAAGGTTACTTTTTCACCTATATGGGAAAACAAAGATAATAATTGTTTTACAGGTAGTACATTTAACTGTTCTTCAGAAATCTTGGAAGGGGGTTCTGAGATCCTATCTGCTGAAAGAGCCAACCTGTGCAAAGAACTGGACTGTCCTGAGAGGGAGTACCTACACACAAATGAAGTGAAAATTCCAGATGAGAAGGAGCAGCCAGTAGATAAAGAACCTCAGGTATCTGTTCAATCACAGATCCTGCATGCAAGCTCTTGCAATAAGAATACTTTTCTTCTCCAAAAGTGTTCTCAAGAATCAGGATGCAGGACTTCTATGTGGGACGTTAGAACAGATCCTTCTAGAACTGGTCCACTGACAGCTGAGGGAGAAAGCAAAGAATTGAACAGTTTTGAGGCATCTGGGGAAAATGCTGTAAAAAGGTCTGAAGATTATTTTGATGTGCTGGAGCAGAACAGTGGATCTGAAGAGAAGCACCATTCTGTACAAAAAATCAGATATCTGAAATGTTCTCAGTGTGTTCCCATGTTGAGAAAGGACCAGACAGCTTACAAGAGAGTTGCAGGGAGTGCTCTGGAAACTGGTGCAGTTGTTGATGCTGATTACCAAGCGTGTGAACTTCATTCGACAATGCACCCAGGAAATACCTCACCAGCTAGTTGTCTAAGAGCGGACACTGTGGTGGATATGGATGCGCACTGTGAAAGAAACAGCTCTCCAGATACTGCAAATATGTTGGCAAATGGGGTTGAGGGGGATTATCCTAAAAACGTAGAGTCTTGGAAAAGACAATGTGTATTAGTAACTTCTGAAAATCCTGAGGGTGCTAATGAATGCATGGTAGATTCTAACAGAGATGGATGCATCAATGACAGTGAGGAAAGTTCTCTAAAAACTGGGACATCAACAGAAAGCCTTGTGATGCCAAATACTTCAAAAAATAGTTTACCGCTATGCCAGATATTAACTGGATTCTCAGAAACTTGCAGACTGCCTGTAAAAAACAGTAAATTAAATACAGAAACCTTAGCACTCGGCAATTTCTTAGAAGAAAATGGTTCTGAAAAACTTCAGTCAAACATGGAGCAAGTTCTACAACATGGTATTGATATGGGTGTCTCAGTCACTGAAGAATATAATCATGATCAAACTTGCAACACTGGAGAAAACAACACTGATGTTATCCTAGATGGTAGCAATAGAAAAAAAAGAAAAGTCACGTATCTTCCAAATCCAGCCCTGTCTGATGCAGAGTGCAATTGTCAGACAGTTAGGCAGCCTTCTGAGCCACCAAAGACAGTATTTGAGAAGCTGTGTGCATTGGAGTCAGAGTCTCGTGTGGATGTTACTCTCAAAAAGAGCAATAAACTGAAGTGCCAAGAGCAAGAACCATCTGAAGCCTTGACTGTTTCAGGCAAGGCAGCTGCCCAGGTAGCACACGCCAAACTACCAAAGAGTCTGGTTCAAGGTAAAAGAAAAACAAAGACTCACAAAGTTAAGCTAACTCAGCCAGTTCTTGCAAATGCGGATACTTCTGTGCCAACAAAATGCTCCTCTGAGACTATAAATAAAATTAGGCAAGAGATGGGTCCCCCTCTGCCTCCCTTGCTATTGCCTTTGATTGCCACTCCCCCGAAAGCTGCGTGTAGTGTGTCTCCAGTGACGTCTTCTATTGGTCAGTGCTCTTTGTTTTCCCCTCTTGATGATCTGATATCCCCTCTACGTGAGACTCCTGTTCCCCCTCTCATGTCTCCATTAACACATACTCCAACAGTAAAATCTGCTCTTCTATTTTCTCCTCCCTCACCCTCAGAAGTGGCAGTAGGCAGAAGGATTCGTTCCTCACCGTTGAAATTTTGTACTTCCATTCCAAAGCATGCGCTTCCTGTCCCAGGGAGGCTTCCTCTGCTGGCCCCTGAGGGTGCTGCTCCGGCTGCTCCTCAGGAGAACTCCGTGAAAATACTAGACACTATGTATCCAGAGCTGTCTGCCAGGGCGAGGACACTGAACATCCTGAAAGGTAACATTCATCTTGGCCGATGTACTTTTTCAGACAGCCAGAATTTGCCAGGGCCTGTGGCTCAAATAGGTGGGTTCAAATCGATTTCATCTACATCTACTGCTTTTGTTAAAACTGGTAGCAATTTGAAATCTGATAATAGCAACAATCAAGACAAAGATGTGCAAAATCAGCAATTGTTTTCAAGCTCATCAAATCGTCTTGAAAAACGGACACTGTTGCCAATATCTATGCCAAGAAGTGCAAAGAGACTGAGGCTGGACAGTGAACCGTCAAAGCTGGAGCCCAGTGATACTGCTGCTATTGGAAGTAATGAAAAGACCATCTCTGAAGTGCAGGAGGCTTTCCATGACAAAAGCTGTGAAGTCAGTGATTCAGCACACAGTTCCAGGTTAGAAGCATCACTAGCAGTAAAGAAAGTTATTGATCCTGACTGTTGGAAAGTTTCTTTGGCATTGAAGAAAATTGCTGAATCCTGTTTTGACTTGTTACCGGTCATTAAAGGTCACGTGTATGTTGGCAATATCTCAAAGATTCCAATAATGAGAGATCAAGAGAAGGAAGTTGTGTATGAATTTGGTATAAAAAACAAGGTAAGTAGGAAAATTTTTAATACTCTGTTTTAATAATGACTCAAGGAGTTGATAAATCTGCTAATTTTGTAGGAGCAAAGCTGTAGCAGCTTTGTTTCCCAGTCCAGCCAGTAGCAAGGCTGAGAGCGTACTCCTAGTAGGCACATATGCACACAGTGCATGCCTAATCTTGTTCCCTTCTCTGGCTGATCAGGGTGAAAGTCTGGTGGTGGGAAATACACACACGTAGATATACATACACATGCACACAGACACTACTGATCCCTCCAGTAGTTGACTCCTCCCCACTTGTCTCATGTGCTTATACACCTAAGTCATGGAAGAGACGCATTTCTTCAGTAGCTGTTCCAGACATGTGTCCATACCTGCATCATGCCCTCAGACCCATGCTCTTTCAGGTAGCTAGCTCACAAAGCCAACACTCAGACTCCCTAGTGCATCTGCAAGTACCCAGTCTACACCTGGAGCTTCTCCAGTAGCTGGCTTCTAAGCCTTTCATTCTACTCCTGACATTCAGCCCTCCCTCTAAACCTCCTATAGTAAGTCTGAGACAATGCCAGTATTCTCCTTCCTAGCATCTCATATGGAGTCCCATGTTACTGTAGACAGTAGCTCCTGTTCCCCACCTCCTGTAGCCCCTGTAAGGTGATCTGTGAGGAGACTCTGCTCCTAGCTAATCTTAAAGTTTCACACTGGGATAATGGGCTGTTTGTCCTCCTGTGACAGCTTTGGGAGTACACAGTCAGGGTGCTCCATTTGCTCTGATTAGGTTATTAGGGTTGCTCTAACTGTCATCACTCCTCTCCTCATTTTTTGTTTAAGAAAGGTAGTTTTTAATCACATAACTAAACAAAGAACAGTAGTCCTATTCTGCATCTGTTCAAGGCATCTTTATTTTTTGAAGTTGCTCTTCACTCCATTTGTTTTGCTGATTGCCTCTCATTTACTTTTCTGCATTTTATTTGAATGCAAACAGTATCCCTGCGAAGAAGAGAGTAGTTCTTTTGAGTTGTCGTATTATTATAATGTTATCAAATATTCTTAAGTATGTAACAGTCTAACAATCTATTTTGTGCCTTGTAGCATTTAGCAGAGTCCTTGCTGCATGCTATTCTCAGTAAACTCAAGGCTCAGAAAGATGCCTCCAATTACAGTTTCAATCAGGCTCTGTGTCGGGTCTATACGGGAGTTTGTCGGCAGCTGGGAGATCTGGAAAGAGCTCGCCTTCTCTGCTATACCCTGCTTAAAGAAGGTATGGTATGGCTTACTGGTTTTGTATCCTAAATATGCAGTTTGTCTTTGATGTAGCATTCCAGAAAGATTGTTTGTAGAAACAAACAAACAAGGTTTTGTAAAAGGGGTATTTTCCTTAGAACTTTTTTCCTGTAGTGCAGACACTTCCAGAAGAAATTTATTTTCTCACCGTTCCTCTGCATCTGTCTCACCTGGGCTCTTAGAACTCTATTAATTTTTCCAAAGAAATGCTTTATTTAGGGTCCTCTTTGCTTTAATTTTTTGCCCCACCCTCTCCAAAATGTTAAAGTGATTCCAGGGAATTTTGTACTTTTTGCTTATTAGTATTTTCTAATTTTAACTGAATAAGCACCGATTCATATGGCAAGTATGATTTAAAAATATGTATTGGCTTATGTTACATTATTTTGATGCCTTGATCAAAACCAGTGCATTTGTGCAACACGTCCCCCTTAAAGCTCTATTACTTTCCATTATCCAAAATCTCACTTGATTGAGAAGTTTTTTTCATGTTGTTTCCCTTCCTTTTGTTCCTGGTAACAAAGGTAATAGATACATACTATCACTGTACTAAATTCACAAGTCTGTCTTAGTTCTGGAAGGACTTCACTTAGTTTGAAAATACTGAGCCATCCAGAGCTCAAATCAGTATACCACTATCTGTGTTTCAAATCAAAATCAAATAAAATATGAGAGAACTGAGGAACAAAATGCTACATTTGATTGCTTCAGTTAATGGATATCTTCTATATAGAGACTGATTTTTATTTTGTTCTTCTGTTCTTCGGGGTTTTGTGTTTGTTTGGCATGTTTGTTTGTTTGTTTATTTTTATCTTGTTGTTTTGGGCTGTGTTTTTTTGCTTGGGTTCTTTTTTGGAATTCCTGTTTTCTTATCTGTTTTTCTGTTCTTCATGCAGTCCGTCCATAACACTCCTTTCATTTTTTCATGTTACTATGGCACATATTTTAATACTGCACCATTATCAGAAACTGTTACTTGTCAGATATCTTTTCTTAATGTAAATTAACAATTAAGTCTTTTGTTTTGCAGTACTTTGGTACTTTTGACTTTTTGTGGGCTCTTGCATATATGAAACATACCCTTTTTTTCCCCTTTCTTTTTCTGGGTTAGATCCAAAATTCAGTGGGTAAATGCAGATTTTTTGTTGACTCATTTTGTATTCTAGACTTTGAAATTGTATAAATTCCTGTAGTGGTTATTCTGTGTTTTCATTGTTATCTTTTGAAGGTGAACAGCTACAAATGCATCTTAAAGGTTCCTTTTTTTTAATTAATTTTTATTTGATTACAAAGCATTCATTTTAGGCTTTTCTCTTTCATGTAGTTTCACATACTGGTTACTATTCAGAATTATGGCAACACAAGTGTGAGCGATGTGCCAGCTACACAACTGCCAAACTGTCTGTAACTGTTGGTGCTACCCTATTAGACTTGCACCAGCTGTTTTCTTGACTTCTTGTCCATCCTTTTTTTTCCTGTTCTCCTTTCAGGTGTTCTGCCTGAAATGGCTATGAATTAAATGTTAATCTTTCTTTGGTTATTTTTTTTCTTTTATACCTTCCCTGTTCCTCTCCTTTTTTATTTTCTTTTTTTGATATCCCTTTAACTCTTACTCATTACTGAGTCCAAGCATTCCAAATTCATGGACAGATACTTCAAGTTTGCAGCTTTGAGATAATTCTAGTTTATCAACAGTCCTTGATCTGACCAAAAAAAAAAGTTCATTCTTATGTGATGAGGGTCTTCAGAGTAGAGAAGGTCCATCCAAGACACTTCATGGAACTCATTCTGCTCAGTGAATCCATTAATGCTTCTTAATTTGATGATCTTCATATGTTCTTTAGTTCTTAAGATGTGTTGAAAAATGTAGAAATTGTTGTGAATTGAAGAGGGAAGACACATTTTAGCATTTCAGGTTTCACTGGTTTTTGTAGATTTTTAAACTACAGTGTTAACAGGCATATGTACTGCAGTATTGCATTTCCTGCCTGAAAGTAATATCTATTTCTTGCTTATTCCAATGTATTTTTTTTCCTGTTGCTTGCAGCCTACACACTCATGTTTTATCTTAATATTTTGCCTTGAAGATCTCTGCTTTAGTCTTCAGAAGGGTCTGTTGGCTTCCCTTAAATGGCCTTGGAACTCTGTCCTCTTTTATATAGTTCTGGATATATAGTTGTCAGATACTTGCTCTGAATTAATTTACTGGATAAAATTTCTTCAATTGCATCAGTAGCACACATTTTTTTATGTCTATGAAAATATTTGTTTTGGCATACATCATTCTTATACACTCGCTCACAACTTGTGTAATCTCCCTGATAGAGTCTGGGAAAATGGCTGAGCAATATCAGATTTCATATTTGAATTGTATGGAAGTTCTTTGCAAAGTTTTGTGTTTTTTTTTTTTTTTTTTATTTTATTTTATGTAGTTTTCATAGGTGTGTGGGTGCAACGTGTTAGCAAGTGCTGTGGATTTGTAGTGAAGACCTGATTTTTCACATTATTACACATCTCAGGATTATTTTTTTTTTTTTCTTTTGGACTGGATCAGTGTTCATTTGTGACTGGAGTGTATTAGGCAGGCTTCTGGAATGCAGTCTTCCAGTTTAATTTCACCCTAAAATAATCCCCTTTCAATGCTTATAAAACCACTCTCCTTAGTGAAATGAAGTGCAGTAAGAAGGCTGAAAGGATACGAACCTCAAAATGCAAGAGGGAAAGTGCTTTTGTACTGTCAATACACAGTGAAGTTTTGAAGCCTTTGTTGGTTTTTTTCCTTAAAAAAGAGAGTGATATTGCAATGAGGGAGGTGGGGTTTTTGTTGTGTGGTGGTTTTTTTTTTTTTTCCTTGCATCTTTTTTTCTTAATTAATCTTAGTACTGAGATGTGCTACTGTGGCTCCCCTTCCCTGGGCTGCAGTTGTATCTTCTATGCTTTCTTTCCTAGTTATCTTGTTGAAAAGTGTACTAACTTCAAATGCCAGAGTATTTATTTTTTGTTTTTAAAAACTTACTTTGTTCTCTCTTTTTTCCCTTAGACTTTCCAGACTCAGAAAAATTGGTGTTATTTATCACAAATGTATGGTCTGACATATTTGTCTTCCAAGGTGCAATTAACAAAGCTATGCAATTAGTTGCCAGGCAGAATGCAAGCGATGAGATGCTGACCTGTTTGAGTGCTTATGTCAACTGGGACCAGGTAACATCTGCTTTCTTTGTCAGTGTCAGCTTTTGCCTGCACTGGTTGCTCTGCTAGCTGAATCAAATCAATCAGCTTGCTTCTGATGAATGGTGTGAATGTGCAGGGTCCAGACAACCACAGGAAACAACACCACAACACTTTTCTTGTTTTCACTATGAAATGCTAGTACCTCACTGTACTGCAATCCCTGCTTAGCAAAGAATTTGTAACCTCCATTCTATTAGGTTACAGCTTTCAGTCTCATGTCAACAGGGAAGCATGTAACTATGTCTCAGTAAATGTTCCTGGAAATACTATTTTCTTTATGAAATATAGGAGCTGTTGCAGCTGGGGAGAAGGATCTCAGGAATTTATATATTGATGATAGCAGATGACATCATTCTATATATAAGATATTTCTTACTTAGGTGGAACTATAGGGGCAAAGTTGAAGTGATTTTGGTTTACAGTCTGTTATACATATAATTTTACAAGACTACTTCTTAATACTTATTCCTTGTTTGCCCTAGCGATTTAATTAGCAGGATTGTTTCATATGATACGTTTTCATTTATTGCTATCTCAGTTATTGAAAATACCTGCTTGGAAATTAGCCCCTAAAGAACAACAACAAACTTTTTTTTTTTGTACAAGCAACAAGACAAATACTGAGTACTTGAGGGTGTTAGTTTATGTGTAAGGTGCTGTGGACAGTCAGAATCAAATATATGTAGAGAGTTTGGTTCTGAGTTGGTTACTGTTCATACACTAAGATCATCACCTTCTAAAATTTCAGAGCTCCTCATTAGATGCTGGTACTATGGTCTCCAGCCTGCTTTTAGAGATGCAGTCCTGTCCGACAGTGGGGTTGCAGCGGAGTGAGCAGCACGGGGAGGAGCTGAGTGAGGGGGCCTGGCAGTACCTCTTTGCTGTCGATCTGCTCTGCTCCCACCT
This sequence comes from Merops nubicus, assembly GCF_000691845.1. Taxonomy (NCBI): domain Eukaryota; kingdom Metazoa; phylum Chordata; class Aves; order Coraciiformes; family Meropidae; genus Merops; species Merops nubicus. Next base: position 7,405 of record NW_008633099.1, on the reverse strand, counting down.
CAAGTGGGACTGGACACACAGCAACGTTATAAGGTATTGTGGCAAGCTGTTCTTTCAAATGTTTTCCTGTGTGGTTGGTTGGTTTGGTTTGCTGTGTTTGGTCGTTTGTTTTTTTTTCAGATTTGAGACATTATGACTTGGCTTTTAACATAATAAAACATTACATAGATACTTAGAATTGAAAGTGTTTTAATCAGATGAGACCTAGACTACTGTGTTTGTGTGCTTTATTTTAAGATAGGATGAGTGATCAATAAGTAAGTATAGGAATTTATAGTACTGGTCTAAGAAATTAGCCCTGTTAATTGAACTGTTCTAATAAATTTAAAATCACTCTATGTGGACAATCACTAAATGTTTTGAGAGGGATTGTTTGTCCACAAAGCAAATGATTGTCTTCCTCTGAACTGAACTTGTAAATTCCCCTCCCTCCCGTCAGTAGAAAATGAGGGTGGAATTTCTGATATTTGAATAGCACTTCTTCAGTGCTGCAAGTGAAATGTAACCATACTCATTGGTGTGCTGTCCTGATTTCAGTCTGATTTTGATTCTAAAATCATTGTAATACTTAGATTCAACCTCTTAAATTTTCTTTGAACCCTATAATCCAGCACATGGACTGCTACTGTACTTAACTTCTTTTGAAAGACTTGGTCTTGATACCTACACTGATCTGACAGCCCCTATTTTCTATGTAAAGGTTACATAACCTAGAACAATCTCCAAAAATGCGACATTGGTTTAATGATGACTTAAAATAATCATTGAATGTAAAGTAAATGCAAATAACTTACAGTCATCGTCAAGTCTTCTATCCAAGCTCTGTGCTTTAAAATAGTAAAGAAGTTATTTTTAGTGAAATACTTTAAAAATTAATAGAAATTAGCTTTGTGAAAGGTATGTCGTTTCCGCTGAAGCCATACAGAATTTGTTGTGTAGAGTTGTGCTGATAATAAGTCACTAGGTCTATCAGCATCATTTTAAGGATGAAAAAAGTTTTATGTCAGGCCTTTCAGGTTTAAAAAGCAAGCATCAGATCCTACTAGTAACATACAAACTGTGAATTTTTAGTGATTTAAGAAGTTTGTATGACATCTCAGCAGGACATTTGAAAGTAGCAGTTTCATATACATCTACGATCTCAGTGGAGTAAGGTCTTGCCTTTAGATACAGGATGCTGCAGGGAAACGAATGGAAGATGAACAGGAATAGTATTCTGAACCAGAATGATTCCTCCAGAAAGCTTTGATTATTTGAGTTTAAAACCCTTACACTACTCATACTTGTGGATGCCTGGGATATTAGAAATTTTCCTAGCAGATAGATTAAAGATGCAAGTGGAGCTGTGGAAAGAACATGGTTAACAGAACAACCATTTGCATTTGTTACTCTATAAATATCATACCACCCCTTCATGCAGCATTAGATTTTCAAATTTATTTGTCTTTCACAGCAAAGTGCTTTGGCCTTCTATGGATAAATGGGTAAAGACGAGGAAGGGCCATGGAACTTCTCAAGCTATTCCTGATAGTATTATAGCATTGACACTCAGGCTAATTGGTAAGTAATCTAAATTCTTGGTTGAACTTCTACTCTGTGTAAGTATGTCCTTTGAAAAGGTTTTATTTGCAACCTAATAGCTCTTCCTGCAAGTTTAATTTAGATTCATTTATTTGGGATCTGGATGGCATTCAAAGTAAATAGATAAAAATTGGGTTTCAGTAGATATTTTCAGTATGTAGGCTATATAATATTGTTTGTTAAAGAGAAATTGCGTTCTTTTGAGAGTTTTACTCTTACAAATAGGAAATCTGCAGGAGGTTGGATCAACCTGATGAAAAATGGTTTTGGACTCTTTAGTCACAAAAGGAATAGTAAAACTCTTGTTCCCAAGACAGAATAGTAAAAAGAATGACTAATTTTTTGTGATTGAAATGGGCATTTTCTCTTGGTATTTCAACAGCCAGTCAGTATATCTAAAAATTAGGAAGATGATTGTCTAAATATTGGATCCATATTAACTTTATTTTTTTCAGGTCGATTGGGCCAAATTGGTTTGAAGGAAGGATACCTTGCTGCAGTGAAGAATATTAGTTCTGTAATCGGACTGTTTGTACAGCACGCAAAAGAGGAAGGTAATGTTTATTGAGAGGAACTTCAGCATAACATCTGCAACGTGAAGTTTTGCCAGTGTAAACAGAACACACAGAGATGGAGACACACACGCCCAAGCAGCCTACTTGTGCAGTTTTATGTTAGTGCATAACAGTACCAACAGTTTTCAGTTTGAGTCCCTTCTTCCTCTAAAGTTACTGAAGCATATGTCTTATGTTCTCTGTGAGACAGCAGTGTTGAGATAGTTTCAAGCCACTTTGGAATTACACTGCTTCATGTAACAGCATATTAGCTGCCTCAGGGTGATCTTAACCTGAGCAGCTCAGGCAGAAGCTTGCTACCATCAAGATTGTTGTGATGGGAGACAGGTGCAAAAGAGACCAAATTCCTGATTGAGACAGCAAGGCAACTAGGGCAGCACAGATCTGTGTTGCAAAGTTATTCTGGATATTGAGTACATTTTTCAGTGAAGTGTTGGTTGATGTTAGGGAGCTGTTGTGAGCCCCTTGTGTAGATTCTCTTCCTTACAATCTCAAATTCTTCCAACTAAGTGGTGTATGTCCGTGTCTGTGTCAGACTTTGTAAGCCTGACCATTTTCACAGAAGTTTGATCACCCTTAACTAGAGTAAAATCCCTAGCTGCTCAGATCTTTTATGCCCTTGGAATACGGAAAGTCTGCTGAATTCAGAAAACTGGAACATGCTAGTATAAAATCACAAGATCATAGAACGTATTGGGTTGGAAGGGAACTCTAAAGGTCATCTAGTGCAACCCCCCCCCCCATAAGCAGGGACATCTCCAGCTAGGTCAATCTGCTCAGAGCCTCATCAAGCCTGACCCTGAATGTCCCCAGGGATGGGGCCTCCACCACCTCTCTGGGCAACCTATTCCAGGGATCTATCGCCCTCATACTGAAGAACTTTTTCCCAACGACTAACCTAAATCTCCCCTTTTCTATCTTAAAGCCATGACCCCGTGTCCTGTCACTACAAACCCTTATGAATAGTCCCTCCCCTGCTTTCCTATAGGCCCCTCTCAAGTACAGGAAGGTCACTATAAGGTCTCCCCAGAGCCTCCTCTTCTCCAGGCTGGACAACCCCAGCTCCCTCAGCCTGTCCTCACAGCAGAGCTGCTCCAGCCCTCTGATCATTTTTGTGGCTCTCCTCTGGACACGCTCCAACAACTCCACGTCCTTCTTGTGCTGGGGGCTCCAGAGCTGGACACAGGACTCCAGGTGAGGTCTCACCAGGGCAGAGTAGAGCAGCAGGATCACCTCTCTCCATCTGCTGGCCACGCTTCTTTTGATGCAGCCCAGGATGTGATTGGCCTTCTGGGCTGCCACAATGCCAAAATGAGATGTTGTGGAATTTGTGTGCAGGTTGTCTTCTTGCTGCTTTTTGATTTAGGCATCCCAGCTGTTGATGTGCTTTAATTCCAGTTGTTAAGCTAATAGTTTTTTAGATCAGGTTTCCCAAAAACATTACTGCATATCAAAGTTTCTATAAGCTGATTTGTGTTAACATTTTACAGGTGTTCCCTGGGGTGTGCAACTGGCAGCCATATATGCGCTGTGTGACTTGGGTTCGAGCAATCCAGAAGGTGTTGCTGAGGCCATCCATTCTTGGAGAGCAACAGTTCTTGACAACGTGCCTCCTGCCGTCACAAGTGGCATCGCTGAAATCACTTCTCTCTGTAAAAAGGAGCTGAACTAACACCTGGGGAAGCGGACTGATCTAAAGGAAGAAGTGCCTTATTTTATTAAACAGTAGTTGGTTGCAGTTAAAAACAAAGTGGGGTGTCCTCTTTGTATTTTTAACAGAATGCTTGATCACACAAAGCAAGCTCAAGTATTTTACTTGACTCCTCTGTTTGAGGGAGTATAATAAAATAAATAAATATACTTGCTTTTGCTAGTAACCGTTCAGTGATCTAAAGAACAGTGCATCTTTGACTCCTGAGGTATTTTTGGTTTGATGTCAATAAAAGTCAGTAATAGTTTTCATTATTTTCCTTCCATCCATCTGGAGTATGGCCTATTGGACACAGCAGAGGATTGAGCCTGGCTGAAAACCCGGCTTTATTGTTTTGTACTGTATTTATAAAGCAACCATTCAGATAGCAGGACTTTGCCCAGATTCTGGTTTATTTTGCTTGAGTAGTCTCATAACCTTAACTTAAAATACTTGTGTAAGACACATAGGTATTGACTTTTTTGTAACAATCATGTATAGAGTAACAGAGATAGTAAATCTCTGAACTTGTATATATGGTATATTCTGATAATGTGTCTCACATTTGATATTGTTCCACTTGGGGAATTCTGTGTATGTAAATAGAAGGTTGGTTCAAAAATTCACATTGCTAATGCTAGTTTCACTACACTCAACATGTTTTTGTACCTTTCATAATAAAAGAAGCAAACATCATTGGTTCTTGTTGGTCTTTTTTAAACAACACATAATTAAAGGTTGTTTTTAGCTTATATAAATATTAGTTTGCAGGCAGGGGGAAATTACCTATGAGGTCATTGCACTGAATGAGCTGCCTGTGAAATCGCAGTTCTGGCCCCTGGAAAGAGGGTATATTTAATTTCTCCAGAATTTTCTGGTATGTCTTTGGGGGCTTGGGAAGTAGTTCTAAAAAAACATTGAAAACTTCTGTTTTCATCTCCTGCCTATAACCATATGAAGGGGTGAGCTTTGCTAGTGCACATGCTCATTGTAGTGGGACCTAGACTTGGCCAAAGAGTTGATGTGGTGTCAGTCTTTTTTTCCTTTTGCTCATAAAAATGTCAAAGGGCTTTTAGTCTGCTGAAGCCAGCTGTGCACTTACGGAATGAAATCTTTGACTGAGTGAGTTGAACAACAAACACTTTACACCTAATTCTTTATCCTACACATTGTGTACCTGCAGGCACCTCTATGTTTTCAGGCTTGTCTCCAGTCAGTTGTGTATCTTTCAGCTGCAGCAAGCACTTCACTATTTCTTCTAGTTCTTGTAAACCTTTTTGGCACCTGAGAAGCAAGCTGTGTTTCTTGGTTCTCTTGAACAGTTTCTGAGTTGCTGGAAAGACAGACCCTGTGTTTCTCAGAGGTTCTGCTCTGCAGCATGCTGAGTTGCTCATTAAAGAAGGAAAAGTCATCCCCTTCCTGCACTTCTGCTTGATGAGGCGCTGATGTCTTCGACAGAGAGGATGCAGGCTGCTTTTAGTATTGCCTGTTTATCAATGCCTTTAGCATCATACTTTAAAATTAATTTATACACAAGCTTTACCTTATTATGGCTTGCCAATTTGTTTTTCTGTCTACTTCAGATAAATATAAAAGTCACTGGCTGGTTTGGGTGTGAATGGAATTTTATAAGAATTTCCCTCACATCCTATGCCTCCTGTTTTAGACGCCCTGATAAAGACACATAAGAAGTAAAATGAATTCACTAATGTTTCTAAATATTCACTGGAAATGTAAAATTTCTGGGTCAGAACAGCTGCTACTGACAATTCAAAATTTATAGCAAAATCATGTATTTTATATAAATTGTATATTTTTGTATTGACACAATTTATGCAAAATATTGTATAAATATTTTGTTTCTGATCAAATTGTTTTACACTCAAATGCTTATCTATACAAGCAGATGCTTAGTGCTCACATCCATTTTTCAGTTCTCCCAGCAGTCAGTCAGTCTTTGCATTACCTGTGCCTGCCAGATGCAGTGTGTGGTCCTTTGGTTCAAATGTTGACCCCCACCCTGGTAGAAATTGGGAGGCTACTCCATGTATATGCCATACAGCCTCTTCGCTCCCTGTTTCAAAGATTACTAATGTACCACAATATCCAATTTCTGCTGTGGCACAAACTGGAATTTCTGAGGTAAGAACAGATTTGGAAGAATGACAAATTATCTCCAGTACCCACTCCCCTACAAGTCACCACTCTGGACAGTCAAAAAATCAGATAGGAGATGGCATCTAACAACTGATTACCAGAACTTCAGTGCTAATACAGCCCTGCTAATAACTTATGTACTAAACATTGCAAACTTAGCAGCTGCTTTGCAAGGGGTTGGACATTCATGGATGGCAGTGCTACATGTGAAAGTTCTGTTCTTTACAGTCCCCTTACAAGAAAAGGATAAAGAAAAATTAGCTTTTACTTGGTTAGGTATACAATACACCTTTAGCAGTGTCCTGGCTTGAGACAAAACAACTAATTGTGTTCATTGATTTCACTTCTCATCCAAGTCTCTTCTAAGTAACTGCACTTTCTGAGGTTAATGGCATGTTTCTGCAGACAGTGTCTGCTTCTAGCAGTGGCAACACCTGGACGTTTATAGTTAAACAGACAAGGACAGGTATGCAGACCAAGGTCAGTCCTTAATCTTGTGTTCCACATGGCGGGGGGGGGGGGGGGGGGGAGGGGAGAACACAGGGACATACACAACCCCCCCGAATGTAACAGGCTGCAGCTGTGGGGAGGCGTGCACAGGACAGGTGACCCTAAACTGACCAATGCGGTGCTCCACCCTGTACTGTCACATTCCGGAGAAAGCTGCGGGATCACAAGGGTCAAGCTCTCTTCTTCAGTGTCTGGCATCCAAGTAGGACTCTGTCTGTTCTGCCTTCAATCCTGATCCCTGTGTTCATGAATCCAGTTTTGGAATCCAGCTCCTGTCTGCTGCAGAGTCCTGTTCAGGCTCCATGGCAGCAGTGGTAACGGTGATGTAACTGCCGTTAAGGGGGAGTTGGGTTTGATACTGGTTTTGTATATACTTGTATATATTCCATTTTATTATTATTTTCATTAAATCTGTGCCAGTTTTCTAATCCATAAGTCTCTCTCGTTTGTGAGGGGAGAGGGCTTAACAGAGAACATCTGTTACAGGTCTAGTGGATGGCCCTGACCCTAAACCTTGACAAACAGACTCCCACAGGGATACAAACATTCACCCACAATTACTCAGGCTACACTTGCTGAACTTCTACAGTCTCACTTCCTCAAGACATGAAACTGTACCTATGTATATATGATATTCTGATTGAAGAAATTTCCTCTGAGACAGTGGGCAAAGCGACAGCAGCAGCACAAACTCTACACAAGGCAGAAGTTGAGATCCCACTCGAAAAAATGATGAGGCCCAAGTAAAGACAGCCCCACGGTTTCTGTTGTTAAGGTGCCTCTTGGCTTTGAAGAAAACGTGTCTGGACATCCGGGCAGGGACCCGTACAAACGTCTATCTCCACCCATATCTCCCGAGGGTGCCTGCGAGCGCAGCCGCACAGCTCCCTCC
>NW_008633098.1:63303-95650 GCF_000691845.1 Merops nubicus | reverse complement strand
AGAAGGGAAGGTTTGGTTTAAACCCCACCACAGGAGAAGAGGCAATGGTGGTAACAATAATGATCACAGGAGAATGGGGCACAGCCCCCAGAATGGCAAATGCAATGATAAAATGATGATCACAGTCTCTTTCACAGCTGAATTTTGGGCCTGTCCTCAGCTGTCCCTGCCAGGCAGGTCTCTTAGAAGCCAACTATCACTCTTCCAAAAATCAAGTGTGAGGAAACAAACAGTGTGATGTTTTCCTGTTTGGTCCTAGGTTGGACTCCGTGACCCTGGATACTGCAAGTGCAAATGTTATAGATCTTTCTTCAGCACCAGACGTGGAGTTCTGTGAATGCCCTCAAGGTTACACAGGAATATCCTGTGAGGTAACCTCTTACTGTGTTCTATGTGTGCAAAATGATCTCCTCTCTGAAAGAATCCAGCTTTTAAAGGCTGGTTCCTTGTATGATGTTGCCATGAGTGCTCTGTGGTGAAGTGCTGTCTGCTCTACTCTACACAACACTGTAGATGTTTTCTTCCAGATACCCTAGAGGAGATTTTAAACTTATTTCTTGAATTCTATCTGGTGGCACTAAAAGATGATGATCACTTCAGAACACCAGTGTTGCAGAGAGAGCATCTGGGGGGCTGTTTGGAGCTCACCTTGCCCACTAATAACACCTGCCTGGATCTGACCCACGCGTGGGTTATTCCAGTTCTCTGTCACTGAGCTGGTGGAGATAAGGACTCTTAGTAGCAGGGAGGAATTCTCACATTTGGAAGATCCCACAAGGATCCAATGTGTGCTGCACGAGGTTTTACATCTCTGTGAAGAGAAGATCAGGGAGGCAGAGCACCATCTGCAGAATAGCAGGCATTAATTTGACAAATAATTTCCTTCTGAAGCCCTGTGCTGTAGCGTCGTTAAGGATTCTGCAGAGGAGGTAGAACATCTGCTTTTTATTGCCCTGCTGTAAAGAGCTTCACATACTCAGCTGCACAAAACTCAACTTCTGTGCCTCGGGGGGGACAAAGGGCTGAATTAAAGTTTTATGGAGTTAATTTTTATCCCCTTTATCCAGTGCAAGTGAAAAACAACCCCCAGAAAGAGCTGACAGAGCATTCACTTACCCCAGCGCCAATGAGTCAGATGGTGGGTGGTCGGAAGTGGGCTCTTAGAAAACATTCTAATGTGGGCTTTTAACCCACATAATGCTTTTTTTTTTCCCCCCCATTACACTGATTTCTTTTCAGTCCTGTCTCCCTGGGTACTACCGTGTGGATGGAATACTCTTTGGAGGCATTTGTCAGCCCTGCAAGTGCAACGGGCATGCGACTGAGTGTGACGTTCGTGGCGTTTGCTTTGTAAGTCAGCCTTCAAAGTCTTTGTGTTGCCAGCTCCTCTTCAGGGATTTAGAGCTTTTGGGTCGTGGGACACAAATTTACAGCACCCATAAATTTCAAGCTATGGGTGGCAAGTGTTTATTTTTCTTGCTTTTCATTGGTTACCTCAGATTATATCCGAAGGGATCCGTTAAAGTCTTCTTCAGTAAAGAGTTTGTTTCAGTTTATCACGGCCAGTTTTGTGGTGTAAAAATATTCAAAAATCTGGGAAAACCTAATCAGGATTTGCTGTTAGATCTTGGAAAACCCCCCACTTATTTTCATAGTTCTACTCTGTTCCTCGTGGCCGTCTCCTTGAGTGTTAGACCCCATGCAGACTCCTCAGGGGCTGAAAAACCATCAAGAGTAAATAGGAGAAGAGTTATTGATTTATTTTCATTTTCCCCATGCCTCATAGGGCTGTCAACACAACACGACAGGGCCTTTCTGTGATCAGTGCTTGCCTGGCTTCTATGGAAACCCATCCCAAGGAACCCCTGAGGACTGCCAGCCCTGTGCATGTCCCCTGAGCTCTGCTGCAAACAGGTGAGCTGCTTACCTCAGCATTTCTTTTGCATCTTGAAACTCAAAAAAACAACTCAAGGGGTTTTTGAAAATGAGAACTTTATTCTGACATATTGTAATGTTGAAAGCATTGATGTTAAACTAGGAAAGTTTGCAATGACCTATATAGATAGGTGCATGGACTTCAAGGATGGATAAGGGTAGGAAGGTGCTGAGGGCACTGCAGCATCTCTGTGCCCAGGACAGGCTGAGAGCCCTGGGGCTGCTCAGCCTGGAGAAGGGGAGACTCAGAGGGGGTCTAATCAGTGCTGAGCAAGAGCTAAAGGGCCTGTAGGGTTCAAGAGGCTGGGGCCAGACTCTTGTCAGTGGTGCCCAGCAACAGGACAAGGGGCAACAGGGGCAAACTGGAACCCAGGAAGTTCCATCTGAACAGGAGGAGAAAATTCTTTGGTGTGAGGGTGCAGAGCCTGGAGCAGCTGCCCAGAGAGGCTGTGGAGTCTCCTGCTCTGGAGAGATCCCAAACCCTCCTGGCTGTGACCCTGGGCACCCTGCTGTGGATAACTCTGCTTTATCAGGGAGTTTGGATGAGATGATCTCCAGAGGTCCCTTCCCACCCCCCCATGCTGGGATTCTTTGATACTGAATGTCTGTAGGAGTCTTGTGATTCTGAGTATGGCTCCTGACTGCCACCAATATTGTCCCTAGTTTCAGTCCTACTTGCCATCTGAGTGACAGAGGTGGAATTGTCTGTGACAAATGTCTTCCAGGCTATACTGGTTCCCAGTGTGAAAGGTATGTACACTAACTTTGGGTAAAACACCTATATCCTTGCTGTGCATCATCCTACCCATGAAGAAAGGCTGAGAGAGTTGGGGTTGTTCACCCTGGAGAAGAAAAGGCTGCAGGGGGGGAGACCTTGGGGATTTCTAGAACTTAAAGTGAGGCTAGAAGAAAGATAGGGACAATCTTTATAGCAGAGCCTGTTGTGACAGCACAAGGAGTGATGGTTTAGACTAAAAAGGGGAGAGTTAGACTACAGGGAAGGGAGGGATTTATTGTGGTGAGCCCCTGACCCAGGTTGCCCAGGGATGTCATGGATGCCCCATCCCTGGAACCATCCCAGGGGAAGTTGGATGTGGCTCTGAGCACCCTGCTCTAGCTGGGGATGTCCCTGCTCAGTGCAGGGGGGTTGGACTGGATGATCTTGAAAGGTCCCTTCCCACCCAAACCAGCCTGTGATTCTACCACCCTTGAACAGTCCATACCACAGGTACAGAACATTCCCAAGGGAATTTTTCCTCCCATTTTGCCTTTGCTTGAGATAGAGACACTTTAGACAAAAACTTGGCAGGAAGAACTCCCTTGGGTGGGGTGAGTGTTTGCCTTGAGGATGTTCCAGCTGGTAAAGTTTGAATTCTCTGGTTCAGGTGTGCTAATGGCTACTATGGGAACCCCCTCATTCCTGGACAGTCCTGTTCCCCTTGTGAATGCAATGGGAATGTCAACCCAGAAGAAGATGGTCACTGTGATGCCTTCACAGGAGAGTGCCTGAAATGCCTGGGGAACACAGCAGGTCACCACTGTGAAAAGTGTGCTGATGGGTACTATGGAGATGCAGTGACTGAGAAGAGCTGTCGTGGTGAGTGCTTGGTAGTGCTCCCAAAATTGAAAGAACAGAACAGGCAAAGAGGTTCTGCACCTTTGCTGCAAGGGTTAACCTTCAAGTTGTGAGCTGCCAAGTGCAGGAGGAAGACTGGGGGGTTGAGAAAGAAATGTGTTATGCTAGGATCTGCCACTTCATACTCCTGAAACATCCTGGCTGGCTTCACACTGTCCCTCCAGTGACCTGTGGACATTTCCTATTTCTGGAGGGCTGGAAGCAACAAACTTCTCAAAAGTCATCTCTTCCCAGAGCTGTTTCCTTTACTTTTTAGCCCAAATGTGTGGTACAGGTTTTGCTGTAGTATCTTAACCTCTGTAGGATCTAAACCTGTGAAATACATTTTATACCAAATGTGGAATTCTGTATTGTAGCAAATGAATTAAAAAAATGATTATTTTTTTTTTAATTACCTGATTTCTTCTTGTTTAAACAAGCCTGTGCCTGCCATGTGAATGGTTCCCTCTCAAGTACTTGTCATCATGAGACAGGCTTCTGTCACTGCAAAGCAAATGTGGTTGGGGAGAGATGTGACCAGTGCTTGGTGAGTAAATATTTATCAGTTCCTAAGAGCTGCCTTTTCTTCTACCTTGGTCTTCCTGCTTATCTCTAGATGTTGATTAGAGCAGATAGAGAGAATAGCAGCAAATACATCCAGGGGAGAGGGGTTTTTTTGCTGGAGCAGAGACCAAAGGTTTGTCTGCAGAGCCTTTTGCAGGTGGAGATGGCTCTTGTGTCTTCATGGAAGGAGTTGTCAAGCCTTGGACCAGGCTGCCCAGGGCAGGGGTGGAGTCCCCACCCCTGGAGGGGTTTCCAAGCTGTGGAGATGTGGTGTGAGGGACACGGGGCAGTGGGGACCTGGCAGTGCTGGGGGAACTGTTTAATTTGATGATCTTGAAGGTCTCTTCCAAGCAAAACAATTCTATAATTCCCCACCAGCATGCAGTCGTGTTGGCTTACCCAAAAAAAGAAACTGGACACTACTAACAGGCCTGAAGGGATCTTGGTGCTGTCCTCCTTCAAGTGAAGTGGGACCATCTGAGAGAATGGGGTTGGTGATGATAAATACACCATGGCTGAGCACCAGAAAGGGACTCAGCTAGACACAGGCCTGTTGTGAGAACAAACAGATATTCATGGCTGATAGGAAACAGCAGTTTCCAGCCTCTGCCAAGTGTGGAACAGCCTCAGAGACCAGAGCAGGGAGTCTGTGCCCAGTTCCTGCCCATGGGCCAGCCCAGCTGGTTGCCTTTTGACCCATGTGCCCCACAGACCACTGACCTGCTCTGCTCTGGTCTCTCCTGCACGTTCACAGAAATCTGTGCCTGATAGCACAGCCCACCCACACCTCAGGGCTCAGGATTAGGCCTCCAGGTCTGAGTTAAAATAACTTCAGGCTGTAAAATGTAGAAGTCTCACTGATGAGAGGACCATGAGACCATTTCAGTGTTTTTTTTTGGTTGGTTGGTTTTTTTTATCCCAATGCATACTTGCATACAGCTGGGAACAGTGAAGAGCTCAGTCTAGAGGATGATGGATGTTGAGAGGCTGGGGCCAGACTCTGTCAGTGGTGCCCAGTGACAGGACAAGGGGCAATGGGCACCAACTGGAACCCAGGAGGTGCCACCTGAGCAGGAGGAGAAACTTCTTTGGGGTGAGGGTGCAGAGCCTGGAGCAGCTGCCCAGAGAGGCTGTGGAGTCTCCTGCTCTAGAGAGATCCCAAACCCTCCTGGCTGTGACCCTGGGGGAGCTGCTGGAGCAGGGGGGGGGGTGGGATGACCCCCAGAGGTCCCTTCCCACCCCACCCTGCTGGGGCTCTGGGAGTTCCCCCACAGCACTGAAGAATATTCGAGCAGCTCAGACAGCAGGGAAAAGAAATAAAAAGAAAGAAAAGAAAATAACATCATATTTTTTTTTTAATCTACATCATCTTGTTTTCAAGAATTTTTTGAACTCTAGCTGAGATGTGTTTGCTTCCTCCCCACCAGGGTGGTTATTATGGGCTGCTGGCTGGGCTTGGCTGCATTCCCTGCAACTGCAGCCAGCTTGGCTCAGCCTCCGAGGACTGCGACCACCAGGGCCAGTGTCACTGTGGACCAGGAGTGGCTGGAGAGAAGTGTGACCGTTGTGCTCATGGCTTCCACACCTTCCAGCACGGTGGCTGCACACGTAAGCTCTAACCCAGCATCCTTTTTGTTTAATCTGGAGTGGTTTTCAGCAACATATTTGATGTTAAAGTCTGGCTTTTTGATGAGTGCGGAGAGAAAAATGGAAGAACAGTTTCCTCATACTCTGATTCAGCTGTGGGATAAAATGTTTCTTTGCTTGCTTGTTGTGTGGTTCCTTGTAAAAGGTGGTGCCTGGGAAACAACAACACATAAAAGTTGTATCAGAGAAGTGTTACACCCTCAATAGCTCCTTTGTCTTTCTTTTTTCAAAACTCTTCAGTCCTTTGCAGAGAATAGAAACTTCTTTTTATTTTTTCTGCAAGAAAAAGTGAAGAGCTCCTACTCTGACAGATGTTTTCTTTTTAATTCTGGAAAATATAATATATATTTTAATGTAGAATATATTAAAATATATAACATATTTTAATAGATGACTCTATTTTCCCAGCAATGTGTGTGCAATTTCTAGTGATGCTACAGAGGCTGGTGGTAACCCAAACAGAGAAGATGCCATCAAACCTAATTTTTCATCTTAATAAGATGCCATTTTCATCACCCATATCACTAAAGGAGTTCCAACCTTTCCTCCAGCCTGACAGGCACATTTATTTTCATGCCTCAAATAGTATAATAATATGAAATCTGTGGTGAGATCCTGATAGGATCATGTTTTGAAACATATATCCTGTCTCTTGACTAAAACTCCCCAGATCTCTAGGTACCTTTATTGATTTCACTCTTGAGAACTTTGCCACTGTTATGAAAGCAATTAATGAAACAACTTTTCTTAATTATTTGCTTTTTAGCAGGAATAGTGTCCCATTTCTTAAACAGCCATGTGCTTCCTGCAGCAAATAGTGATTATAAAAACAGTTATCCAGCCCTTATTCACAGAACTATAGAATACTTTGGGTTAGAAGGGACCTTTTAAGGTCATCTAGTGCAGGGACATCTGCAGCTAGAGCAGGTTGTTTCTTTAAGCACTGAAAGGCCACCAGAAGGTCTCCCTGGAGCCTTCTCCAGGCTGAACAACCCCAACTCTCTCAGCCTGTCCTCACAGGAGTAATTCACTAAGCAAAATTCTTGGAAAGTACAAAATCCTGAGATTAATCCTTTCACCTGCTTTATTCATAGTCTAATGAATGAACTGTACTGAATAACTAAGAAAAGACTCTCAGTGGTCCTGGAGATCACAATTTCTTTAGCTATAAAAAAGATATTTAATGTTTTTTCCCTGTTTTTCTTGCAGCCTGTGACTGTGCTCACACCCAGAACAACTGTCATGCAGATTCTGGCCAGTGCATTTGTCCCCCTCACACTCGGGGACCAAAATGTGAACTCTGTGAAGAAAATCACTGGGGACTCTCTCCTAAATTTGGCTGCAAGGTAGGGTGGGCTTGGCAGAGGAGCCATGGCTGGTGAAAGCAATTTGCCTTATGCTGGTGTCAGAATTGGTGTTGAAAAACCTCCTTTTTTTTATCCTATGCCTCCAAGGGCAACACGCTCCTATTAAAAATAAATATTCAGACTGTAAAGTGTCAGAGGAACCTTCTAAGAATGCTGTCCTTGAAAATATGGATCACAGTAGCTATTCTTGATAGGTGCATCCATCATATTCAGACTTTGAAGTGTGCATTCTAACTTTTAACTGCTTAAATGGTGATACTAAAATAGATTTATAAAAAAAAGCTGGCATCAGGCAACGTAGCTTCTGTGCTCATCCAAGAGTGATGATGTTGTGGGTTTAAGGACAAGGAAATCTAGCTCATCTTAAACCTCTGCATGCTTTTTTCCCCTGAATATTTTAAAGTTAAAATCATATAAGGTGGTGAATGTTTTAGGAATGGAACAAGGGTAACTCCCATTATCTCAATATTTATGATGAAGCAATGAAATGACAACTCAGTGCAGATTCAAGGAGAAGCAACCATTGACATCATGAGTTTCCTGCAGTAAACTCCTGACAGATGTGGCACTGGGCCAAGCTCTATTTTATCAATGTTGAGATTTTGTAAAAAGCCTCAGAATGACATGAATACCATGGGTAATTTCACTGGAGAAACCACAAAGAGCAGCAGCTTGACAGGGTCTGTTATTATATGCACTAAGGACTTGACAAGTACAAGCACCAGCCAGATGGTTTTCTTTTTTCTCTCTTTAATTTTTTTAGAGTAAGGATGATAAAATAGTCATATCTTTTTTTTTTTTACAGTCTTAGTGATTTCTGACAACTTCCTTAGCTACCAGTCTTTACCTTAGAGTCTTTATTTCTATTTATCACAGGAGAGATTTAAACCACGTGTAGATATTTCCTATTATGATGCTATTTAAAGTAGACCTTTGGTGCTCAGAGCTGTAGACTTTTGGCAGGACCTGGGAGCTACAGTGGTCAATTTGTTGGTCATGAAGTGCATCAGACCAGGCAGTGTAGAACCCTAGTCCTGAGTGAAAACTGCTTAATGCAGAGTATTGATGGGGAACACCAAACTTGTGGAGATTGGTAAAGGAGATACAGTGATGCCAAGAGATTTGGGGGTCTTTGTGTGTGTCAGTGTTAAGGTTTTCCTTTCTATTATATGTATAAAATTATTACATTTGTAGTTTTCATCCATCCAACACTTATAAAATGCTATTTTAATTTCATTTACTTCCTGCACTCAACACCTGTTGTTTTAAATAAAGCCTTTTGTATTTTTTTTTCCCCTTGGAACACATTCCTTCAACTCCTTTGATTCCCAGCCTAGATTTGGGTATCAACAAACCTTCTTGCTTTTTGTTCTCCACTGTTTACTGTAAATACAGTTCTTTGTTCAATTCCAACCAAACAGCCTCATTTCTATGTGAAAGTTCTTCCCTTTTATTACTGTCCAGCAGCTGGTGATGAACACTGAGTTTTAAGGGCCACTCTAATTTTCCTGTGGTTGTGTTTTCACAAAACTCTTGTTAAAAATCTCCTGATTTATGACCATTTCTTCTCTTCACCCAAGGCTTGCAACTGTAGCCACAGTGGTTCAACCAGTCTCCAGTGTGATGTGCTGACAGGTCAATGCCAGTGCAAAGCTGAATTTGGAGGCCAAGACTGTTCCAAGTGTGCCCTGGGCTACAGGGACTACCCAGACTGTGTGGCCTGTGACTGTGATGTGAGTGGAACCAGAGCAGACACCTGTGATGACACTGAAGGACTCTGTGGCTGTGAAGAAGAAACTGGCATCTGTACCTGCAAGGTACTGAAGTATTTCAGACCCTTTTGGGGTCCACATTATATATTCCACATAAATATTCCACCTTATTTCCACTAAGAAACAATGCATCTGAGGGATGAACTAGTATGAGTTATGAACTATTATTATTGGGGCTCTTTGCAAGGCAAAATACAATAGTTTAACTCATACCTGTTGTTTTTTAGTTGTTATATAAAAGTTTTCTCTGTACACATAGAAGTTTGGAGAAGAACCAGCTGCAAGAGGTAAAAGCATCATGTTGCAATGAGCAATGCAGAGAAAATGCCTCTGCCTCAAGCCAGGGAAAAATATTCCTTCATAAAATCTAGGAATTCTTCTGAGTACAGCTCAATGGGAAGATACTGAAAAAAACTAATTGCATGGTACAAAACTCCAGTGAAAAATCTGCTCTGTTCTTATCCTCATTGTACAAAGGAAACTCAAGGGCAGAGAAGCTGCTTCTGGTTTTGGCAGCTTTGGGACCAGCATGTTGATTCAGATGATGTAGCTTGTTCTTTTGAAAATCCAAATGAAAGTCACACAGTCCCAGCGTGGTGGGGTGGGAAGGGACCTCTGGAGATCATCTCATCCCACCCCCTGCTCCAGCAGCTCACCCACAGGAGGGTGCCCAGGGTCACAGCCAGGAGGGTTTGGGATCTCTCCAGAGCAGGAGACTCCACAGCCTCTCTGGGCAGCTGCTCCAGGCTCTGCACCCTCACAACAAAGAAGTTTCTCCTCCTGCTCATATGGAAACTATTCTTGAAAGACTGAGTGATAGAACTTCCTTCAAGGCAACAAATGTGCCTTCATCAGTCTCCTTCCAGTCTTCTGCTGAAAGGTGCTGGTTAAAGTGGGCACTGACTAGTTTTGGGTGTTTCTTCAAGTTGGACTTATCACTTGGGAACTGAGAGTAAAACAAAACACTTGGAAATAGGTCATAGAATCATAGAATCCTTTAGGTTGGAAGGGACCTCCAAGATCATCAAGTCCAACCCTGGAGCCATTAGGGCTCTAAAGTCCTCTGCTAAAACAGATCAGAATCTGTCAGGGCTGGAAGGGACCACAAGGATCCCCCAGTTCCAACCCCTCTGCCATGAGCAGGGACACCTCCCACTAGATCAGGCTGCCCA
Source organism: Merops nubicus (assembly GCF_000691845.1). NCBI lineage: Eukaryota > Metazoa > Chordata > Aves > Coraciiformes > Meropidae > Merops > Merops nubicus. Next base: position 85,578 of record NW_008633098.1, on the reverse strand, counting down.
GAGCCTCCTCCAGCCTGGCCTTAAAGACCCCCAGTCCCTTCATTCCTATTCCTACTGAGAAGCTTTTTTGGCTTTTGAAACCCCATTTTCTAGATGGAGGGAAGAAATTTCCAGCCTTAAATGGGAATGTACAGCTGTTAATTTTTGCCACAAATTCAAATACATGAGTTTAGTTTGAATATTCCACAATTTCTGCCTATTTTAATTTGTTTTTTAGGCATTGGAAAATGAAGTGACATGAATATGCTGTTACATTTGGGGTTTTTTTTGTTTCCTCCAGGAAAATGTATTTGGTCTCCAGTGCAGTGAATGTAAACCTGGAACCTTTGCTCTGTCTGCTGACAATGCTCTAGGTTGCACTCCATGCTTCTGCTTTGGGATGTCCACCTTTTGTCTGGAAGTGGAAGATCACGTGAGAATTCCTGTAAGTAAACTTAAAAGACAGGGAACATCCCTGGAACCATCCCAGGGGAGGTTGGATGGAGCTCTGAGCACCCTGCTCTAGCTGCAGATGTCCCTGCTCCCTGCAGGGGGGTTGGACTGGATGACCTTGAAAGGTCCCTTCTCACCCAAACCCTCCTACAATACACTGAGAGAGAGTATTTTTGTTGAAGGACTCTTTTGCTCTTTGTGTTGCAGATCACCTTAACTCCAGCTCAGTCCATTCTGCGTGTAGTAGCCCAGAGCAACCTGACAGGAACAGTTGAAGGAGTATTTTCACAGTTTCCTGATGTTTTACTGGATGCTGCCATAGTCAGGGAGTACTTAAATACAGAAACATTTTACTGGAGGTTACCAGAGCAGTTCCAGGGGGACCAGGTAAGAGGATTAAATAATTAGACTATTTTATAGATCATTTTCTCTAACAGTCACTTTCTTTTGATAACATTTTTCTGCATTAGTTCTGTTCTTGTAGGTCATAATTTTCTAAACATTCAGGGCTTATAGAAAGCAGAATCCATGTTTACATTACCCTTTCCCAATGAGATTTTCCTTGAGCCTGTAAATTGGTTACACCCATATTTTGTGACCATATTACTCTTCAGATATGGTGGGAAAAGAGGGATGTGTTCAATTTTACTCTAGAAACCCAAAAGTTTTGAACCTTGGTGTTAGATTCCTTGTATAGATCATGGAATCTGTTGCAAGGGATGAAATGAAAATGGAGTGCACACCTAAAAGAAGAAACTGAGACTGCTTTTTAGAAATATGGATTAACCTCAGTGCAAAAACTCCTGAGTTTAAGTCTATTTTCACATTTTATTGCCAATTATTCTAAGAACTGACAGTTCCCAAGTCTTCTGATGATGTTAAAATATTTTCAGCTAGTAGCTCTAACCTTGCAACAACTAAAAGTGATAATTTTTACCCAAACAGCTCCTGGCTTATGGAGGGAAGCTGAGATATACTGTTGCTTTTTTTGCTTTGGATGGCTTTGGGACCTCCAATTTTGAGCCACAGATCCTAATGAAAGGAGGTCACAACAGCAAGTTGGTCATCTATGTAGATATCCCTCCTCCAGAAAATGGAGTAAGAACTGACAAGGAAGTAGAAATGAAGGAGGTAAGCCAAAAAAAATGGGTTTGGAAATATTCCCTTTGTTTTATGAGCTTTTATAAAGAAAATCTACATATTTAACACAATACTTTGAACACATCACCTGTTGTGAGCTGCACATGGGAAGAGTGGTGTGAGTTCTTGATCTCTTAGCTCTAATCTAGAGGAAGAATTTTGGGTCAGTGGGTGTTATGTTCCCCTAGGATTCCTGGAAGTATTTTAACTCTGTGTCAGATGAGCCTGTCTCACGTCCTGACTTCATGGCAGTGCTGAGCAATGTTGAATACATCCTCATCAAGGCAGCTTATGGCCAAGGGCTGCAGCAAAGCAGGTAAAACATCCTCTGATTGCATTCATTTCTTGTATTGCATCTGCTGTGATTTAACCTAGAAATAGTCCTGAGTGATACAGGCAAGATTTAACTCAAATTAGAGACATTTCCAATGTACTGTTGGTGACTTTTGTTCTTCCTCTCACAAGAAAACATGAATGACCTCTAACAGCAGTAGAATCTCTCTTTAACAGTGCCTCTGCTGCTTACTTGGGTAGAAAAGCCCCTGAAGCAGCCCAGGACCTTGCAGGCTGATGGATGATATAGTGAGATGATTCTAAATCATTTATTTCCCATCTAATATTGAGTATTGAATTTTTTTTGGTTGTTTTTCTCAGTTGAAACACACAGTCCTCTGAGTTTTTGGGTTTGTATCAGTCTAGGTCTCTCCTGTAGCTTCATGAACAGTGGTAGGAAAATACTCCCACCTCAGAATTGTGGCATTTTGCTGCTAATTTGGGCAGAACTAGGTTGCTAATGATGATGATGGTGGGATTTGGGCATGACATCTGTCAGTTCAGAAGCTAGCAGGACACACAGAGGTGGATCCAATGAAAACCCAACATCTGTCCATCTTCCCAGCTGTGACCAGTGTGGTTCCACCTCCAGATTTGGGCTGATTTTTGATTCACACCCCCATAACTCTCTTTTTTTTTGTTACCTCTGTCCAAAACTTTGTGGGAGAAACCAGATGTATTCCTCTCTAGTGTTTCTGAGACAGAAATACATACTCTTGCATGGTGGCTTTGTCAAGTTTTGCAGGCCAATGGGAATCAATCTTTTCAATATTTACTTTTAAATACTTCAGATACATTCATTGTAGGTCCTGAAATCCCATCAATAAGTAAAGAATATTCAGATTTCACAGAGATATTTGCACAGGGAAAAGGGGATCATGGAAGATTTTGTTTGGCAACCTTGACCTTGAAGCATAGAACTATTGAGATCTCAGTTTTGGTGCTAGAACTTTCTAGATGTTGCTGCTTGTTTCTGCTTATGTGTTGTAGGATTGCAAATATCTCAATGGAAACTGCAGTGAGGTTTGAAGAAAGGCATCTGGGCAGAGGCAGAGCTCATCTTGTAGAGCAATGTAGATGTCCTGCTGGTTATGCTGGATTGTCCTGTCAGGTACAGAAGCTTTGACCCCTTTATCTGTGTCTGAGAATGAAATAATAAAAAATTACTTTTGAAATCATTTGTAATTGTTGATAGATTGTTTGATAGCTTGATCTCCTATTTTTTTTCCAATTCCCTTTACAAACAGAGCTGTGCTCCAGGCTACTACAGGGGAAAGCACCCAGAACTTGGTGTAAAAGAGCCCCATGCTCTGATAGCACCTTGTGTGCCATGTCAGTGCCACAACCACAGTGAAACCTGTGATCCTGAGACTGGGAAGTGCTTGGTATGTACCATTTATACATGTTTCTGTTGATTTCACCAGAGAATACAATGGCAGTGACCTAGGGAAGGAGTTTCTGGGAGGAATATTTAGCTGTAATAACAGAATAAAGTATTAATACACCCCCAAGGCTAGAAAATCTCAGTATTATTTCCCTTAGAGTCCATTCAGTAAAATTATCCATCTTTGGGGGCACTGATGTTTTCAAAATCAAGAATTATTTGAGTTTTATTATTGCTTTAAAAAGAACTCAAGTGTCAGTTCAGCTTCTCTGTTTCTCTGTGAGGTTTTTTAGGCATCTTGGTCTGACCAAGGGCTACTTAGTCCCACAAAAAAAGCAGTAAAGGAAGCAAGAAGACAGAACACAAACCACAGACTTAACTCCAAGTCAAACTCTTTGCCTCTGCAGGAAGAGAATCCTCTGGGCAGCTTGAAGTGAGGCATTTTTAACTCCCAGAGACTGAAGGTATAAAAAGAGAGACCTCAGCTTTGCTCATTTCTCTCCTTTTATCCCAAAATAAGAGGGGCCACATCTGTCTAACACATTGCTTCTCTTGTGGGCTGACAGCCTGATGGGCAGCAAATTCTCAGCTATAAATAAGGCTGTAAGTCATAAAATGGTTTGGGTGGGAAGGGACCTTTTAAGGTCATCCAGTCCAACCCCCCTGCACTGAGCAGGGACATCCCCAGCTAGAGCAGGGTGCTCAGAGTTGTGTCCAACCTCCCCTGGGATGGTTCCAGGGATGGGGCAGCGACCACCTCTCTGGGCAGCCTGGGCCAGGGGCTCACCACCCTCACTGTGAAGAATTTCTTCCTCATAATCTATCCTAAATCTACTTTCTTCCAGTTTAAAGCCATTACCCCTCATCCTATCACTACAAATCCTCTTAAAAAGTCTGTCCCCATCTTTCTTCTCAGCCCCTTTTCACTCCTGGAAGTCTGCAGCAGGGTCTCCCAGGAGTTACTACTGGTTAGCTCAAAGGCATCTGTGTAATTCATTCCTGAAGGGGGTTTTAAAGTGAGATTCCTGAGCCCCTCAGGCTGTTGTAAACCATTTGTTGGCCTTCAGGTTTGTATCTCCTGAGTAAGAAGGGTGGTTCTTATTTCTACAGGGCCCAGACATGAAGGTTTTCAGTGAACTCTAGTCACTCCTCCTCTCAGCTTCTTGTTGCAGGAGCTGCAGGTCACTGATGTGTTGAGGTGACTACTGAGACATTTCTAGCTGAGCAGAGTAGGTAAAAGAGATGATTTATCACCTCTGACATCTGCTCCTGCATTGCTACAACTTATTATCTTCAACTAACCCCTAGAATGTGCACGCTTGCAAGAATACCAATCAAAAAAAGGAAAAAAAAAAGGATAAACTGAATTTTATTCACTTGGGGGACTAGTCAGTGAAATGCTAGAATCATAGAATCATTTTGATGATTTTTTTTTAAACCAAAAAAATATCACTGGCTGCTGGCCAGTACTGTTGACAAAAGAGATGTAATGTCTGTGAAGTCAAACTGTGGATGCTCCTCCTTCAAATGCATTTGCTGTAAATTGAAACATATTTTTCATCCAGGTATCCTGGGTCATTTTTTCAGCAGTTGCTTAATTTTTTTTCAGGAGTTTTTTTTTTCCTTATACTGGGGTTTCCTCACCTTGGGTTAATAAAAGCAGAAATATATAAACCTGAATGGAAATTTGGAGCAGAAATTAGGTCAGCCTTGCTGGAGGGGGTGTTCCCATAAGAGAAAATTTGCTGGAATTCTGCTTATTGCATAAAAAGTTCCTCCACTCAGAGAATGCTGACCCATGGGTAAGGACAATTTAAGATGACTGGTGGAAACTATACATTTATTGCCTTGGGAGGGGGGAGATAGAGTTCCTTTTGTTGTTTTGTGGTTGTTTTTAAGCTGTCTGAGTTCCTTTTTGTGTCTCAGAACTGCAGAGATAACACAGTTGGTGATGACTGCAGTGCTTGTGCCCCAGGCTACTATGGGGAAGTGCTTGGATCTGCCAGTGACTGTTCCCCTTGTGCCTGTCCCAGAGCCAACCCTGTCAGGTAACCAGAGCTTAGAAAATCCAGTGTACATTTTAACATCCTCAATTTCTCTTGATCTGCTTCGTTATCATCACATTTTCTTAATTTTTGGATCTTTGAAGACTCCCTGAGCTGCTCAGAGCTTCTGAGTTGTTCACAGCTAGTGGCAGCTGAGGCTTTAAACTGAAAAGATTAACTGATGGATAAGTCAATTTTTTTTTTTCTCTAAAAACAGATCAGCTGCACAGAATGTTTTCTGAGTTGCTCTGTTTTCCTTTCAAATGTTAGTCTCTTCATTTAAAAAAACAATGCTTTTGTATTTCCAAAGCTTCAGGTCACTTCCAGTCCAGGCAGGAGCTTTTCATGAGCTCAACCCTAGAGGAAGAACAAGTCCTCTTTTGTTTGTAATTTCTACAAGTATTTGTTTGGCAGAGGAACAGTTAACTCCATATTTAGAAAGTCAAAATGCTGTGCAGGCATTTTTATATACATTTTTTTTTCTCCAGAAGCCTGAAAAGCACATTTGTTGTTAGCTTTTGGGGCAGCTGAAGCAGAGCCTGGCCACTCTGATGTTCTCATGCAAGTCTGTTAGATACACACTACAGCCCTCCCAAGCAGCATCCACATTTCATTGCCTGAGCTTTTTAAGGCCAGAAGGTGCTATAGCCAATTAGCCACTAATTAAGCAGCACTGGGAAAGCAAACTGCTTAAGAAACACAATTTAAAGTGCAAATTCCAGAGTGCAGCATCAGATGGAGCAGAGGATGCTGCTGCTGCTGGCACTATTGGACCTGACAGTGTTTTCTTTCTCTGTATGATCTCCCATTTCTGTGCTAGCAGGTGATTGTTTATCCTTCCTCCAGTTTTAGTCCCACTTGTGTGCTGAGAGGTGCTGGGGATTACCACTGTGATGCCTGTCTCCCAGGGTATGAGGGGCAGTACTGTGAAAGGTGAGTCCCAGGAGACATTCCCATTTATTCCCAGCTCCCCAGAGCAGTTTGATGAACAAGAGCCACCTTTGTCCTTGGAATGGATTATTCAGTGTTCATAGAAATACATGGATGAGTCCTGTGAATTAGTGATTTGTTAAGACACTTAATTAAAAACCTATCAGAGATTCTCAATGCAAAACACAACATCTGACTCTGTGGTGACCATCCCTGGTGCTCAGTGTCCCCTTCCTCCCCCTGTAGGTGCTCCTTGGGCTACCACGGTGACCCTCAGCTGCCTGGTGGCAGCTGCCACCCCTGTGGGTGCCATCCCAGTGGCTCTCTTCACCCTCACTGTGACCCTGCCACTGGGCAGTGCCTCTGCAAGCCTGGAGTGACAGGACAGCTCTGCCAGGAGTGTGAGCCCAGGCATCTGCTTCTGGGAGAGGAGTGTGTCTGTAGGTGGCTTCTCAATTCTTTGCTTGGGTCTAGCCCAGTGGTATTTAGATGCATGGGATTATTCCTTGAATTCCTGATGATAAGCTCTATTCATTCTATGAAATAATGAATCATGGTCTCCCAATAAATAATCATGTCATTCCTTATGAGAGAGTGGATCAAAGAAAGACACAGCAAGTGGAGTGATCTGATTTTACAATAAATTGGGATTTAGGGTTCAGAATTTGCTTTGTGTGAGTTACAAAAAAGAAACAACCAAATAAACCCCAGGAATAAATGGAATTAAATCACTGTAGGCTTGAGTTTCTTGTCCTCCCTTTGAGTGTCAGTGGCACTGGCATCACCCTGGATTTATAGTGACACAGCTAAACAGGCTGAATAAGCTGTATAATAAATTTAAGTATATGGTGGCTTCTTTTTAATACTCATTTTGTTTCTTCTTAAACTGTTTTGATCTAGCTTGTGATGACAACTGCACAGGAGTCTTGTTGAACAGCTTGGATGACCTCAGCATGGCCATACTTGCTGTGAACCTCACTGGTGTTGCTCGTGTGCCTTATGGGATGCTCTCAGAGCTGGAGAATGCAACAAAACATCTGAAGGTAAAAAGATTTCACAAATGGTAGAAATACTGAGAGTGTCCAGCACTGAAAGGTTCTACCTGAGATGTTCTGAGATGGAGGATGCTTCCAGGTTGACTGGGGAAAACTTTCCTTCCTGCTCCTCTCTCCCTTAAAGGATGGAATACTGAATTTTGTGGTTCTAGAAGGTCTGAGAGAGTTGGGGTTGGTCAGCCTGGGAAAAAAAGAAAGCTCTGGGGACACCTTCTTGTGGCCTTCCAGTATCTGAAGGAGGCCTACAAGAGAGCTGGGGAGGGACTTTTTCCAAGAGCTTGGAGGGATAGGATGAGAGGTAATGGCTTCAAACTGGAAGAGGAAAGATTTAGATTAGGTATGAGGAAGAAGTTCTTCCCTCAGGGTGGTGAGACCCTGGCCCAGGCTGCCCAGTGGATGCTCCATCCCTGGAGGTGTTGAAGACCAGGCTGGATGCGGCTCTGAGCAACCTGCTCTAGTGGGAGGTGTCCCTGCCTTCTGTCTCTCTGTCACTTGTTCTTTCCCATGCTGAGGAAGACTCTGAATTTTTCCTTTGACAGAAGGCTGCTGGATAATCCTGTGTATCACTTCTTAAAAAAAAACTTGGGCAAAATGATACTTTTGATGGCATTTACAGTGTTTGGCTCTGAAACATCTGAAATCTAAAAATAACTTGGCCAAGAATCACCCTCTTTGTAAGAGGTGCCTTAAGTTTCTTTGCAGAAAGTGCTGTTCTGTTGCAAGCCTTGACCCTGTCAGCCATGACACACATGGATACAATGGGCCATTTATTGCCCTGTAGAGCAATTTGGAGGTGACCTTGAAGCCAAATACAGCCTGATATTTTTTCATAGTGGTTCTGCAGGGCTGCTTGTGCTGCTTTATTGTCTGCAGGGCTGAACTCCTGAGCTCCACACGTTGGGTTTTGACTTGGAAACATAGAGCCCTCCAGAGTCATCCTTGCAGTGACTCCCTAGATGCAGTTTTTCTGGCAAGACCAGCTGCTGAAACAGCAGCTGCTGTAGGAATAAGTGGAAGCATTTAATCTGAGGGGCCTTGGAACATCTCAAAGTGGCTTCTTTGGGCATCTCAGACTGTGGTGAAACAGAATCAGGAAGGCAGAAGTTGTTGCTTTCTTATTACCCAGTTGAGTAGAGCATGGCTGGATCCTTGTTTCCCTACTTAAGAAAAATGAAGAGGAACTGCAATTACTTTGTCCCCTTACATGCTTTGCAAATCAGTCACTTAAAACATATAAATAAAAGTTTTCTTCCCCAAACTTTCCTGGATCCACAACACTGAAACATTCTATTTGCCCTTTTGTGCCCAGTCTTTAAGTTACAGTTTGGTGTTTCTTCTTATTTCTTCTAGGGGTCTCTAGTTCCTAGAAAAGATCCATCTCACTCATTAGCTACAGCAAGAGAAACTCTTCTGAGTTTATCAGGGAGAATCCATCAGCTGCATGAAGAGGTAGGTGCCAACTTCTTCATTTTGAGCATTTCTGGAGAAATCCTTTGAGATTTCTTAGTACATAAATGCCACTGATGCTCAGATATGATTTTAAATCTCTAGAGCTCAGGGAAAGAATTCAGCCCATGCAAAAGGCTTTCTGAGTTAATTGAGCTGTGGGATTCTTCTGCAAACTACAGTGCTTTGTGATGTTGTACAGGAGATACACATAGTTTCTGTGAAGGGGTTTTGTCCTGTGATTATTTAAGGCCTTAAATCTGGAGAAAGGGAGATAATTTCTTCTCCCTGCTTTTAACTCCTTAAAAAAATGATGCAAGAGCTGAATATTCACCAAAAAGTGTTTGAAACTTGTAGTATTGTTTAAAATGATCTCAGCAGAAATAAATCTCTTGAAAATCTATATGAAAAGTAGATGTTTCTATCCTTTACTCAGTTTTAACACAAGGAAAACTTTAGCTAGAAAATGATCAATAGTTTTTCAGCCTTTGGATCTCATTTGCTGACCATACACAAGCATAATTTTCTGCCCATGGATACATGATCTAATGAGGTGTTTGCTCTAAGAGTGTTGTTATTGCTAACAGTGTTCTACCCAGAAGAGTGCTTTTTTTTCCCCTTAAGACACATTAATTATAACTAAAATAATAGAATGTTGACTTTGCTCAAGAAATGCCTGGTCACTATGGCTTTATTGATTATGAAAATAACTGATAACACAATTTTTTGCTGCTCTTGGTATAATTAAGGCATTTGCAAGCATGGAAGCAGCAGAGGACAAGTGAATTACCTTAACAAAACCCATAGTTTCCTCTCCCAAAGTATTCTCAATATTAGAGAAGAAAGTGCATAAACCACAGAGCAATGTCATGAAATAACCAGTGTGTTAGGAGAACTGTCAAAGATCATCTCTGATTTTATTCTAGTCCTCTAGATTTCTGAAAAAAGCTTGGCAGCTTCACACAAAGACTCAGGAAACCAGGAATAAAAGTCAAGAGCTGGCTGGATTTATTGACAGAGTACACACAACCACCAAAGGTACCCTGCTTTTAAGTTAATTCCATTGATTTACCCAATTTAGAGGGGTATTTCCTCCACAACTCTTAAAGAGCTGTTGACACGGCAAGAGCTGTTGGCACAGAGGGTTCACACACTTTTTTTTTTTCAATGCTATGACTAAATGGTTCACTTTCCTCCTTAGCCCTTGCTGAGGTTGCTGTGTCACTAAATGAAACCCTGGGCCTGGACCTCCCACTGGCCAATGCTACTTCTCAGAGCCTGCAGGATGATATTTCTGCCTTCTTGGATGTGATGCGCCAGAGAGACTTTGCCCAGCAGCACCACAGTGCTGCCAGTGCCCTCAAGTAAGCCTATTGTATAAAAAAAATCCCTCTCCTTTCTTTCACATCTGTCTATATGATGCCCTAATGCTTTTTGGAGAGAGAGAGCTGGAGAAAGGTGTGAGGCAGTGTGATGAATAACCAGCCCTGGTGAAGCTGTATGGACTCTGAATTTGGAGTTAGAGGATTTGGAGATATTTGAGCGTCCCATATGGGACTAAGAGACCTAAAGCCTCTTTGTTTAGTGGGAGGGGGTTGAGGCCCCATCCCTGGGGGTCTTTAAGGCCAGGCTGGAGGAGGCTCTGGGCAGCCTGATCTAGTGGGAGGTGTCCCTGCTCATGGCAGAGGGGTTGGAACTGGGGGATCCTTGTGGTCCCTTCCAACCCTGACAGATTCTGATCTGTTTTAGCAGAGGACTTTAGAGCCCTAATGGCTCCAGGGTTGGACTTGATGATCTTGGAGGTCCCTTCCCACCTAAAGGATTCTATGATTCTATGAAGAAACTCACTGGTTTCAGTTTGTTTCAGATCTGGTGTTAAGGCACATCTTGGAGTTGGTTTTGGCCATTGTAGAAGTGTCTCAGTCAGTTGCTTCCAGAAGGACCTTGAGGGGCTGGAGTGTGGCCAGAGAAGGGCAACGAAGTTGGGGAAGGGTCTAGAGGCCAAGTGTGGGGAGGAGCAGCTGAGGGAGCTGGGGGTGCTGAGCCTGGAGCAAAGGAGGCTCAGGGGAGACCTTCTGGCTCTGCACAGCTCCTGACAGGAGCCTGGAGCCAGGGGGGGGTCGGGCTCTGCTCCCAAGGGGCAAGAGATATCACAATCAGAAACAGCCCTAAGTTGCTCCAGGGGAGGTTTAGGTTGGACATTAGGAAGAATTCCTTCCCCTGGAGGGTTGCCCAGGGCTGTGCCAGGCTGCCCAGGGCAGTGGTGGAGTCCCCACCCCTGGAGGGGTTTCCAAGCTGTGGAGATGTGGGGTGAGGGACACGGGGCAGTGGGGACCTGGCAGGGCTGGAGGGTGGTTGGGCTTGATCTTAAAGGTCTCTTCCAACCCAAATGGTGTTGTAATTCTGTCTAACAAAGGCATTTGTCACAGCATTCTGTGTTCTTCAGGAATAGTAAGGGTTGGCCTAGCCTAGTAAAAGCTGGGAAATGTCACCATTGGTTTTAAGGGATGAAGATTTAGACCAGAGTGGAATATTCCTGAAAAGAAAAAAGTCTTTTCTTTATGAACTGCTTTGGATTAGGCAGGATGGAATGATTGTGTTTCTAGCATGTCTGATTTTGCTCCACAGACTCCTCTGCTTGTCCTTGTGCTGGCAATCAAATTGTATAGAAGCTAAACAGACATGAAACTGGGCTAGAAAAGTACCATTTATTCCTATATTTATTATGACCTTCAAATAGCTTTTGTTTGCACTCACAGAAACGTTTCAGCAACAGAATGTTCTGACTTTCCACATCATCTTTTGAGCTGTGACACGAGGCATTTGGAAATGGAACTTTTTTTCTGTTGAAATCTCTGAAAGTTCTTTGTCAAGTGTCCTTTGCCAGATGGAAGAAGAGGGTTAAGAAGATTTTTGAGTGGTTTTCTCTGTGGAATTTATCGTGCAGTGCAGCTGTAGATTCAAAACTGATGTAAATAAGCAGCTTGCCAGCCCTTTTTTTGAGGAGCAGGAGCTGCCACCTTGCTCACAGTGAACTGAATGATGAGAAGCTGTTAAACAACATTTCCAACTGAGGTCTGCATGGAAAGCAAAGTTCCCAAACAATTTGGGCTACAACCTTTTTCACTCTGTGTGGAAACAGAAGCTATTCTTGTGCTGTAAAATGCTTTCATTCCTGTAACTTCAAGGCTGTGGCTTCTGAGTGTGAGGACCCTGAGTTATTAGTTTGAGGAAATAGGTGCAAGTTGTGGGAACTGTGAAATAAAGTAGGTTTCTTTCAGCTGAAGACTTGAAATCAGATTAAAAGGCACAAAGACTTGTGTCAAAGTAACACTTTTTGTATGTGTAAAAGCTGCAGTGTGCAGATTCTGTGCTGAAATGAGGAGAAACTAAAGGGGTGGAGTTAGAGGGTGATTTTTTCAGCTCAATTCCTTCAATAACAGAACGTGCTCAGATGGAGAGGCAGATATTCCCAAATAGAACAAGTGGAATGTTTAACAGCTGACAAGCTAATTATTTATATTGCTCTTTCCCAGATAATGTCTGTTATTCATTAAAAGAAGCCAAATCCAGAGATTGAGCCTTTCAATGTTCATTTTAATGAGGCTGTGAATTCTTTTTCCATATTTCAGCTTTTCAGGACTCTCTGATATTTGTCCTTCACTTTGGTTGTTTCTTTCCAGTGTCAAACTTCATAATTTGTTTTTTGCATCTATAGTCAAAATATGAATCAGGACAATGAAGATCTAGAGGAATGCCCCACAGAGTTTTTAATTGGGGGGGGTTATTCCAAATTAAGTCCAAGGGAATGTGTTTTGTACCAACCCCTTTCCCCTCCTGTCACCACACACAGTTTATAAACTGAATAAACTGAATTACTGCCCTTCCCTCCAGGAAGTCATCTCTTTGTGTGGTGAGATGAGTAACTAAAGCACCACATTTATGTGATATCACAGCAAAAAATATTGCAGACTCTTGCAAGAAGATGCCTTCCAATTAATTCCACATCACTCCATTTTCTCCTCCAGAAATCCTTGCCCAAGGTTCTCCTTTGCCACTTAATTTACTCTCTGGTTCCTCTCATTGTCAGAGCTGCTGGAAACCTGTTGCTGCAGGTTCAGAAGGACTATCTTAAACCCCAGCAGGAGCTTGCTGAGCTGAAGAAGGATGCAAACCAGCTCTTGTCAAAGCACAACAGCAGCCTGCAAGACGCCCAGGACCTGGTGGACCAGGCATTTGAGAACATCAAGGAGACCAGTCGTTTGGTTCCTCTCATCTCCAGCAACCTGGCTGAGTTAAATGTAAGGCTGGACAGTTGGTGTTGCTGCATAAAAATGATCAGAGATGAGATTGGGATGAAAAGCTGCTTTTTAGACTTGTGTGTTTCAATGTGATGCTGTCCATGATAGCTTAAAATTTAGAAGGAAACCAGACCCTTGTTGGAAAACCAAGAAATGGTTGTTTTATATGAACTCCTATAACTTTATGACTTTAGAGACTGCTATAAACCACTTGATTTATGCTCTAGGACAAAAAGCTAAATATAAAGGAAGGTGAAGAAGTCTCAGCTGCACTCCTTAAAGAAGGGAAGGTCCTAGTGAACACTGCTGCTGCTCTTGCCCAAGATGTAAAGAACTCTACATCTGTAAGTTCTTCTAGTGTTAAAATTTATGGTGTATTTTGCTATTGGGGAAAAAAAAATGACCTAATTTCGTTGTGCAGAACCTGGAGGTCCAGCAGGATGGGTTTGTCCTGTGGAGCACCAAGCTGAGGCACCATGTGGATGAGCTGGTGATGCAGATGTCTGTGAGAGGAGTGCTTGACCTGGTCTACAGAGCAGAAGACCATGCCACCCAGCTCCAGAGACTTGCTGATGCACTGGAGAGGTGATCAACTGGAGAAATATGAAATCTGGAGAGATTTATAGGAGTGTCAGTTTTAATTTAAATAGGTAGTAGCTTAATCCACTAAAGAAAGTCCCTGCCTGTGGTAGGGGGGTTGGACTAGATGATCTTTAAAGGTCCCTTCCAACTCAAACCCTTCTATGATCAATTTTTATTCCACATTTTAAGTGCTTTTTACTTTTAATGCAGTGTACTTTTATTAAATGCCATGGAGGGGGTTGATTAATCTCACATTTTGTGAGAGTGACTAACACAGGAACTAATTAACCATTGAACATCCAGTGAGTATATCATTGTAGGGCTTGAAAGCTTCTGGTCTGTGTGGTTGACAACATCTTGCTGACTCCCATCAAGAAGCTTTTCCTGCTATGGCTCCATTATTGCTGTTTTCAAAGCAATCTTGCAGAAACAAATGGGTTTTAATCTCAAATTTACAGAGATTTGGGAAGTCATTCCAGTTCACTCAATGGAAATCAACCTTCTAGAATTCTTTTCAAATCAGCAGATAGGTCTTAAAAGTTAAATCACACCAGACTGGCAAATTTTTTTTGTGTATTTTAAAGTCTGAGAACAGAAAATTTTGCTCTGATTAACACTGAGCAGCTCTGCTGACTTCACTGCTGCTGGATAAGTTCAATAAAGCAAAATTTAACAGTGAAGAGATTTCAGGTGATTCATTTCCTCCTAGATTCTATATTTCCTCTACTTTGCTTTTGAGCTCCAGCTAGGATCCTGTCCTGTTTAGGTGATGGGATTTGTTTGCTCTAAGTGACTAAGAAACTTTATAAATTGCAAAACTATAAACAAGAAGGAATAAAATGGAGGGGGAAAAAAAAGATGAAAAGGTACCAAGCAGAACAAGGAAGAACAAAATAGGAAAAAAAAAAAGATTAAAACCTTCTCTAAACTGATTTTTTTTTTTTTTTCAGTTCAAAATAATGACCTTAAACCCCTTACACAACTCAGGGCAGGGGCTGCTCATTCCTTTCTATTCTAGCAAGACATGGGACTGGGTGCTTGATGAAGATACTCTCATGGAAACAGAATTATTTGTTCATTCTCTGTTTAGTGGCCTCTCTAAAGTGAGGAATGTGACTCTGACCACAAGTGCTGCTGTCCACACCCACTCCAGTGTGAAAAGTGTGATTGAGAGGACTGAGAGCTTGGCAGATGATGCCTCTAGAGTTGTGAATGGCCCCTTGGATTTAGTAAGTACCACTATTAGTATTTTAAGGAATATCTTTCTCATTTTCATCATATTCTAGTGGTTTTGATACTTGATGAATTAAAAAGACCTCAGCAGTTAGTCTGACCTTATTACTCTTAATATTATTCATTTTTTTCCCCTTTTATCTCATTCTGCTTTCCCTGGCTGCAAACCCAACGTTCTTGGACAAATGATTGCAGCATGGTGAGGTTCTTTTAATTGATGCTGAATAAGGTATTAAATAGAATATCTCCTAAATTTATAATAAGAATGTTCAGTAACTCCAAATAGACATCTGCAGAAATGCTTTCAGCTGAATTTCAGTAACTCATACATGGTTGATGTCTCTGTTTTTCAGCCAGAAGAATCTCTCACTCTTCTTGGGAAAGAAACTCTTCTGCTCAGCTCTAAATTTCAGAATGAAGCTAAAAATGTGAAGAAAAGAAACGATGGTCAGTCCCTGAGAGTTCACATTTCTGTTTCTTTTTCTAGCTCCTGTTCTGTGGGGTTTTATGTGGGTTTTTTTGTGTTTTTTTTTAAGCTATAGTAAAATACTGCATTTGACTGTGTACATATTTTTTTCAGAATGAAGCTAAAAATGTGAAGAAAAGAAACGATGGTCAGTCCCTGAGAGTTCACATTTCTGTTTCTTTTTCTAGATCCTGTTCTGTGGGGGTTTTTTGTGTGTTTTTTTAAGCTACAGTAAAATACTGCATTTGACTGTGTTCATATTTTTATCCAATTAAGATTAATGTCTTATGGAGTCATGCAGTATTATACTTCTTTGTTTAAGACTATAATTTTGCTCTTTAACCATTTATAAATTGGCTTTTAGTATCAATGACTTGAGAAATGAGGGACACAGTTTATGGAATTCAGATGGAGAGGATACACAATTTTTGTTGTTCTTTCAGTTTTATGTATTTTTATTTCTAGGGAGAGGATTCTGCAAATAGATCACAAAAAAAAAAAGACAAGACAAACACTTCTTTGGCTGGTTCCTGTTAGATAGTGCAAAAAAGTGAAGAACTTGAGCTCACAATCATGGAATCATTTTAATTTTTAGCCTTTTCCTGCCTCTTTCTGCCAATTCAGTCTGATGGAATTGGCCCCAAAAGTGTAACTTTGAATGGACTAGTGCCCACAGGAGCTTATGGGTGCAAACTGCATTCATTTTGCATTCCTGTGTGTAAAATGCTCTTTCTGTTCCCCAAACTAAGAGAAATTCACTGATTAAAGAAGTGAACCCTTGTTATCTCTCTCCATGGGCTTTGTGTGGGTCGTGTGGCATTTGTGCATGGAGACATCACAGTTCTTTCTTCCAACAGGCCTTTTATCTGGATTGAATGGCTTGAATAAAAAGGTAGAAAAGATTAAAGAAAGTACTAATAAACTTGTCAACCAGCTTAATGATTCCCTGTTGACACTAAGAGCATTGCCTAATGGTAAGTGAGATTTACACTGACTTTTTTTTTTTAAATAAACCCATGAAACATAACTGGCTGATCATATAAGGGCTGTAGTCTTGATTCTTATTTCACATTGCTGTAAATCAATTGCTCTGAGGGCAATAGAATCACACTGATAGGAGAACAGGGTGAAGACTTAAAATATTTATTCCCACTTGGAGAGAAATTTACACACAGAACTGTCAAGTTTTGCCTTATTTCTATACTTTGTGTCAAAATTGTTTCTACTCTGCTGTGAAATGTATCAGCTGCACCTAAATATTTTCTTGTTGCAAATGTCAACTTCATTCAGCTGATTAAAAAGTTCTTTCTGTGCTTTTCCAGAAGAAAAGAATTCCCTTTTTAAAGAAAAAAGCTTTTCTTTTACATAGAGGCCATTCAAGAAAATCAAGAATTCAATGAAACTAGCAGAGAAAATGTCACTGGAGTTCTGAATAAGGGTCTGAAACACTTTCCCAACCACAGCAAGGTGTTGGGGTTTATTTTTAGGTAGAACCATGCTCAGGAAGACCTCCTGCCAAGGTGTTTGGGTTGTCCTGTGACAACCAGAGGACTGTCCTCCTCAGCTCACAGCTCAACATTGTTTGATTTCTGATTTGTTATTACAGTTCTTGAAGTTTTCTTGGGGTTTTTTTCTTAATCTGGGTGTAGGTTGATGGTGGCATTGTCCTCTGTATAGGGTGCTGGTGGTGAAGAATGGTCCCTGCACACCTAAATCAGATCTTCTGTGCCAGTTGCAGCATCTTCCCACTCTTCTGGGCACAAGGGGAGGCTGAGACTGGTGCACTCGCTACATAAATGACTGTAGCCCAGAGAAAAGGGTGTAGTAGACCTTCTGCCTCTCCAGCTTTCTGTAGGACTCAAATCACAGGTCCAGCCAGGGGCTCTGGGTGCCCAAACTCATTTGGGGAACTTGAAACACTATGAGCCTGATGTGTTCCTATAATGTTCCTCTTGGGATGGGCAGAGTCCAGTTCCCTAATACAGAGTCCAGTTTGGGGTGCCCCAGTTAGAGAGACAAGGAGCTACTGGAGGGAGTCCAGTGGAGGCTGTGGAGATGCTGAGGGGCTGGAGCATCTCTGTGCCAGGCCAGGCTGAGAGCCCTGGGGCTGTTCAGCTGGAGAAGAGAAGCCTCAGAGGGGATCTGAGCAGTGCTGAGCAAGAGCTAAAGGGCCCCCGGGGGGCAAGAGGCTGGGGCCAGACTCTGTCAGTGGTGCCCAGAGACAGGACAAGGGGCAACGGGCACCAACTGGAACCCAGGAGGTGCCACCTGAGCAGCAGGAGAAACTTCTTTGGGGTGAGGGTGCAGAGCCTGGAGCAGCTGCCCAGAGAGGCTGGGGAGTCTCCTGCTCTGGAGAGATCCCAAACCCTCCTGGCTGTGACCCTGGGCACCCTGCTGGGGGTGAGCTGCTGGAGCAGGGGGTGGGATGAGATGATCTCCAGAGGTCCCTGCCCACCCCACCCTGCTGGGATCCTGGGACTATGTTTGTAACGTGATGCTGTGGAGCTGGGTGTTTATTGCTCCCTAATGTGTATGAAAACTGTGTTGTCTCATTGTTTTTTAATTTATTTTTCATTTAACCTGGGAACTGTTTCAGATACAAGGAGGTCCAGGCTCGAGGTGAAGGAGCTGGCTGTGTCTGCCAACACCAGTGCTGTGCTGGGTTTAAGCCACTTTGGGGATTTCACTCAGAAGCTGCTGAATGCCTCTTCTGCATTGTCCCAAGTGAATGACACGTTGAGGAAAACCAGTGAACTTCTCACTGATTCCTCCAAGGCTGGTGAGTTTGCTGCCTCAGTGCTCCTTGGAAATGTCACTGCTTGCAGAAGCACTACTAATACTCTGTTCTAATAAGCATTAAATATGTGTCTGATGGACTGAAAGCTGCTTCCTAAGTCAATAAAAATGTGCTGGCTTCTTAAATGTCCTCTGGAGGAGTCACGTGGGATACCTTGAAGTGTCCACATCCCTCCTGATGTCTAAAATTGCCCAAAATGAGCAGAAAGAGGCCACCTTAGTTGTGTTTTTTTTTAGCAATGAACAGTTCATCTCCCTTTCCATCTCCCTCAACGTGCCATTTGTGTTTTGGCAGCAGTCACAGCTGAGAAACGAGTGAAAGAAGTGGAAGCACAAGCAAATCTTTTACTGGACAGGCTGGAACCTTTGAGGATGCTGGAGGAGAACCTGAACAGAAACTTGTCTGAGATCAAAGAGCTCATCAGCCAGGCCCGCAAGCAGGCAGCATCTGTGAGTTCCACCAGCCCAGCCTCAACCAGCTTCACTTTGGCTTTTAGCAGGGAAGTTGTTTGAGGTACAGAGCCTAAAATTTACTGCCAGAGGACCTGCTTGTGCCAAGGACTCTCTGAAGTCCAAGAGCCTTGCTTGATGCTGACAACACAGGGGCAGGGCTCTTGGTGTGTCTTACTAGTTTTAGCTTCAGGTTTCTTAAGTTTTAATTAAGTTTTAGTTTCAAGTTTCTTATTGCATTTGGGGGTTTATCAAGGCCCGCAAGCAGGCAGCATCTGTGAGTTCCACCAGCCCAGCCTCAACCAGCTTCACTTTGGCTTTTAGCAGGGAAGTTGTTTGAGGTACAGAGCCTAAAATTTACTGCCAGAGGACCTGCTTGTGCCAAGGACTCTCTGAAGTCCAAGAGCCTTGCCTGATGCTGAGAACACAGGGGCAGGGCTCTTGGTGTGTCTTACTAGTTTTAGCTTCAAGTTTCTCTTTGCATTTGGAGGTTTATCAGAACAACAAGGAAGGAATTTATTTATTAATTCCTTTTTTTTTTCCCCTTTAAAACTACTGGAACACAGTAGGCCAGAAAGCAATCACAGATGTTGTGGTGGGAGAGAGACAAGTGAGGGGATGATGCTGCTGTTCTTAGGAGGACAAGATGTTGATTTCTGAGCTTATTTTAGAGACTGACATGGGATGCCTTTGTTGAACATCAACAAGATTAATTAGCATTAGATATTTTTCAACAAGAGTGTTGATTCTATCAGTAAATTTACCATCTCTGCCCCACCATGTCCATAAGTTCTTTGCCAGAAGCTACTGTGCATCCAGAACATGAGGTAGGTGCTGATGTTCCTGCTCAGTGCAGGGGGCTGGACTAGGTGACCACGACAGGTCCCTTCCAACCCAAACCAGTCTGTGATTCTATAATTACTTTAAAACCAATAACAGGCTTGTTTTTAAGTCTTTACTCCCCACCTGAAGACAACAAATGTGAATCAACTCTTCTATAAACCTCATTAAACTGAGGGGAATATGAAAATTGATTATCAGTGAGTCATTTTTGGTTTGCCTTTGGCTTTAGTAGAGGTATGTTATGGTAAGATTTAAGGAGGTTTTGTTTTAAATTAATAAATGGCTTTCAGTTCTTCCTGCAGATCTCCTTAATTCCATGGTTATTGCTTCTCTGTCTCAGTCCACTGGAGCTTAATGAACCCACTGTAGAAGAGAGGCAGTAGTATTTTCTCAAGTGTCCTAAACCAGAGGTTCCTAAAATCCCCTTTTTCAAATTTTGAAAGTTTATTCTGGTTTTTTTTAACACACTTTTATTAGAGAAACTCTCTCAATCTGTGTCCACGTGTGTGTGCTTTATGTATTTAATTGTTACAGGCACCTTAATGAAGCTGATGAAGTTAAAGCTTAACTTGTAATATACTCACAAATGTATCTTTTGAATAATCATGTAACCTTTTAACACACTTTTATTAGAGAAACTCTTTCTGTGTCCACGTGTGTGTGCTTTGTGTATTTAATTGTTACAGGCACCTTAATGAAGCTGATGAAGTTAAAGCTTAACTTGTAATATACTCACAAATGTATCTTTTGAATAATCATGTAACCTGTGGTGTTAAATGAACGAGCCAGAATTATTGCCAGGCTCTCTGCCTTTGAACTATTTTAAGATTATTTTAAATCTCAACATAGCTTGGAAACTATTTATTTTTTTTTAAAGGTTTTGAATCTCTGTATCTTTATTTTCTGATATTATCCCAGTGGCTTTTACACCCATTTTAAGATTATTTTAAATCTCAACATAGTTTAGAAACTATTTATTTTTTTTAAAGGTTTTGAATCTCTATATCTTTATTTCCTGATATTATTCCAGTGGCTTTTACAGCTACATGGGCTCCTGCCCCAAGATTTATTGTTGGTTTCTAAGGTATTGGAATAGTTTCATTTACTGGCTTCAAATCTAGTTGAATGAGTGACTTCTGACAGATTTCATTGGTTTTTATTTGTGAGTCTCTTTTATCAAGCAACACCCAGGAGATTACAAAGGTGTGAAAGCACCTCAGCCAATGGCTTGCCCAGAAGCTAAGTCCAAAACCCAGAAACCTGTGCTATGTGGAGACTTTTTTTGGCTTCCATTTCCTCCTTTCCCCCCCAGATTAAAGTGGCAGTGTCAGCAGAGAGAGATTGTATCCGTGCCTACCAACCCCAAATTTCATCCACCAATTACAACACCCTCACCCTCAACGTGAAGACTGCTGAGCCAGACAACCTCCTCTTCTACCTGGGCAGCAATGGGAAGGTGAGTGTCCACCAGATGGTAGTCAGATGTCTTAAATGACCACCTACATGGGTTTTTGCCTACCTGATTTCAAAATAAGTATCCAAATGAGGTCCCATGCAGGTATTTTTGTGCCTTAGATGATTGTGAAGATCCTCAAAGGTAGAAAATGAAAGCATATGATTCTTCAACGTTGCCTCTTGGCCATGTCATGAAAATTCCCCTTTTATGGCACAGTGACTCCATCATGGACAAAGGAAGAGCTACAGATGTTGTCTCTCTAGACTTCCACAAGGCCTTTGGCTTGGTGTGACACTTGGTCTCCCCAAACCTCCTTTTCTAAATGGGAGAGAGATGGATTTGATGCATGGGCTGTTTGGTAGATGGGGAATTGATGGGATGGTCACATCCAGAGGGTAGTGGTCAACAGCTTGGTGGAGTCTGATGAGGAGTTGGGCCTCCCTAAGGGCAGGGCCCTCCACTTGCCCTTGTTGAGCATCACTGGGACTGATTTTGCTAGGAATCAACTCCTGTGATATGACTCTGGAAAGACTTTCTCAGTGTTCCACGTTGAAATACAGAAACCAGAAGCCACAGGTTTGGTGCCATAAGTGTCCTGCTGTTTTTCAGACAGACTTCCTTGCTCTGGAGATGCGACGGGGTAAGGTGGCTCTTCTGTGGGATCTGGGCTCTGGATCAACAAGAGTGGAACACCCTGATTTCCAAATTGACAACAACAAATGGCACAGAATACATGCAACCAGGTAATATAAAAAGAAAACAGCCTAAATGTTGACTAGGGAAGTTGAGGATGATGATGATGATTTGTTTTTCCAGGGATTGTAGGAGTGTCCAGCTGCTTAGTGAACTTGGCATAAAACCTCAAACCATCTTCTGAGTTTTCCAGTGACTTTTATTGTCCTTAAAAAGAGAAGCTTTTTAGCTGTGTTGGCTAAGTGTGGTGATTTCTAAAGCTATTCATTAATTTTTCTACTTGGCAGGTTTGGAAGAACAGGTACACTCAGTATAGAGGAAACCAACTCCAACCAGAAGGCTTCACCCAAATCTGCCACCTCTCCAGGGACAGCCAGCATCCTAGATGTCAACAAATCAACCCGCATGTTTATCGGAGGACTGGGAGGGCAAATCAAGGTTCAATTCTGAGCACAGTGTTCTGGAAAAATGGCTTTTATCATGTTTGAGAGGTGCTTTTGGCTTAGAACTAATGATGTGAGGTGGTTACTTCATCAAGAAGTACTCTGAGCATACAGCACAGATGCTATAAGGGTCTTCTAGTGGCCTGGAGTTAATTTTCTTGGAGATCTTTGCATAAGTTGTTAACCAGGATGGGCTGTTCCAGGCTTGATCCATAGACATTACACAATAAATTTGTTTTCTCTTTCC
>NW_008633098.1:34640-63272 GCF_000691845.1 Merops nubicus | reverse complement strand
TCCATTGCTTCTTTTAGTTTGACATTGTTAATCATGTCACGTGCCATGTGAGTAGGTCAAGGACATAGTAAAAAAAACCAAGCAAAAATTAGGTAGCATGGTTTTCAGAGGCTTTGGCATGAATTGTTTTCATGAAGTCCTTCTTGTCTCCTAGAAATCACCTGCTGTCAAGGTGACCCATTTCCAAGGGTGCATGGGAGAGGCATCCCTGAATGGCAAGTCTGTCGGGCTTTGGAACTATGTGGAAAGAGAGGGCAAGTGCAATGGCTGTTTTGGAAGGTATTTTGCCTCATTGTCTGATTTTTGTAACAGATTTAGTCATTTCCATCTGTCATCTGTATTTCTGTGCTGGCTAAAAGTAATGAATTCAGACCAACTGCAGCCTGAATGGCAAGTCTGTCGGGCTTTGGAACTATGTGGAAAGAGAGGGCAAGTGCAATGGCTGTTTTGGAAGGTATTTTTGCCTCATTCTCTTATTTTTGTAACAGATTTAGTCATTTCCATCTGTCATCTGTATTTCTGTACTGATGTACAACTGCAGGATTTCATTGATCATAGAATCATGGGATGGGTTGGAAGGGAAGGGGACTGTCAAGGTCATCCAGTCCAACCCCCCCTGCACTGAGCAGGGACATCTGCAGCTAGAGCAGGTTGCTCAGAGCCCTGGGTGAGGCTTTATCCTTCCAGGGATGGGGCTTCCACCACTTCTCTGGGCAACCTGAGGTTGTAACCTCTCTCACCACCCTCAGCATGAAAAATTTCTTCCTTCTCTCTCTCCAAATCTACCTTCAAACACACAAAGCTGAACGTGCTGGGGGCAAAGAATTTCATTTTTCAACAGCCACTTTTTCAGAGGAATCCTGTTGCTGTGGTGGATTTTGTCCATTGAAAGCAGGGACTGCCAGTGAAGCAAACTATTTTGGAATGTTTGCTTTCCAGGGCTTTCCATCAAGACTGATTTATTCTTTCTGAGGATAAGAAACAGTGTAAAACAGTCTTATGATAAAAATTCCATAGCCAAAGTGCAGCCACTGAAGTTGTGCAAGGGGAATTGCAGATTATATTTGGTTTAAGGAATTGAAGAGAAATATGCTGGACCACGTTCCCTTCTGCAGAATGTTTTGTGTAGAAACAGCAGAGGGTGCTGCCTGATTGCAGGAGAGATTGAATTTATGTTTTTTTACAAGGATTATGTTGCAGGGAAAGGGGCTGAGAGCATATTTATTGTAAATGTCAGGACATAAAGCATTTCTGATAAATGGCTGACGTGCTTTAAGCAAGAGACTGTACATTGGAATAATTATTTTATCCCTTTAGAAATCATTTGGGGTTTTTCATCCATCAGGGAAAAACATTTTTTAACTTGTATGCATCCTTCCCTATGGCTAAATCATGTACTGTGAGGATCTATAAAGGAAGTGGCCTCTGGCTGGAAACCTTTAGTTATTTATCAAGTCCCTTTCCATGATCTCTAATCCTCCTGCCTTGGGAGGGGGGGTTGCACCAACTGATCTGATTTTTCCTGCTGTTTTCATAGAAAAATGGACTAGGAAAGCAACACTGAACTCTGATTTCTGCTTCCTCAGCCCACAGGATGAGGACACATCGTTCCACTTTGATGGCAGTGGGTACTCCCTTGTGGAGAAGGCGCTTCGCTCAACAGTGACCCAGATAATCCTCTTCTTCAGCACCTTTTCACCCAATGGGCTGCTCCTCTACCTTGCTTCAAATGGCACTGTAAGAAAATCCAGCAGATTCTTCAGCTGTTTATGTCACTTGAGGGCTTCTTGCTGCTTTCCTCATTTTTCAGCTCATAACAATTTGCTGTCTTCGTATTAATTATCAGCCATGATTGGCATTATAAGCCAAAGGATTAAAATGAGGAAGCCAAGATATAATTCTTCAGGGCAAATATTCATGTATCTTAAGGGCAAAATTGAGCAGGGAAAAGAATTCTCCATAATATGTTTTAATTCTAGACTAAAATGAATGCTCATCGAAAGGCAAGAAGAAGAAAGAGTGGGGACACCAAACTAGTTTTGTTCCATTGGAGGAGCCTTTGCAGAATGTGAAGTCTTTTGGAACTGAGCTTGCAGAAGGACAATATAATATTGAAGAGGCATCTTGAATTAAATCTAAAAGTTGAGAATTCAGTAAACTGAAACAAATTAAAGCTCCCTGAGACAACAATATGACCTAGACCCATCTCCAGACCTTCACTCCCCTGTCGTACAGTTTCTCACATATGTAGCTGGTGGGTTCCTTTTCTTGAAGGAGGACAAAGCTTTGCTTGGATACAGATTATTTTGGAGTCCATGTGTTCTTCCTGTGCTTTGTAATGTATGAAGAGGGGTATTTCTCATCAAATTCAGACAGTCTTACTGCCTGAAGAAGCTCTTTGCCTCTTGCAGAAAGCACGTGCTCGTGTTAACAATCAAATCAAATTACTCTGTACTGCATCCAAAAAGACAAATCAAATGTGAAGTTTGGGATTTAAACCTTCCTCTGCTGAGCCATCAAGCACAGTGATGCCTTTAAGAATAACAAAGCCAAACAAAAAGGCATCCTTGTGGGGTGCATGTAACTTGATTTTCTTAAATGTAGCAAAAATAACTCTCTTGGGCTGAAATAATGTAGGTACCAGGGTAACCAAACCTTTTCCACACACTAGACCAAAAGAGTTATTTATTACTAGCCCACACCTAAACTACATACACTACCCAAACACCACCATCTTAAAACCATTCCTCCACAAACACCCAATCCCAAAAAACAACAAATCCAAAACTTCCAACAACACCATCCTAAACACCAAATTCAAATAACTCTCAATCCTCTATCTCCAAACAGAAGCTTCCCCAATTCTCTTTTCCCTTTCCCTTTAGTTTTTTTTCCTCCATTACCATAATAAATTTTTATTTTCAAACTAATATATATATATATCTAATCTTAACACTAATTATTAAACATAATAAAAAACTTCAATTTATTTTCCCCTAAAAAACAAATACCACATAATCATCTCAACCTCAATTTTTTTTTCCCTAATTAAAATCACAAACAACCTAACCCAATACCCCTTCAATACCAATTTATAACACTGCCCAGGATGGATTCTTCTGGAAAGTTTTGTTTCCAGGAATTTAATCTATCTTTATTTTTCTTTTCTCTTTTTGGTGTTATTTATTCTCCCTCCCAGAGAGATTTCTTGTCCCTGGAGCTGGTTGATGGCAGAGTGAGGCTGACTGTGGATCTAGGTTCAGGACCTCTCACCCTGACAACAGAAAATCGTTACAACAATGGGACTTGGTACAAAATCTCCTTCAGTAGGAACAAGAAACAAGGTAGGCTACAGACTGAATAAAAACCAGAGCTCTGCACACTTACAGCTATCCAAGACAACCACCAGGAACATCACTGCAACCAGACTGGGTCACCTCCAGTGTAGTTTCTCCAGCAGCCACACCCATGTTAGTTTTTTTTTTGGAAGCACAGCAGCATAAATCTTGAGCTTGGTTTTGGTTTGGCACATCTTCTAAAGAGCACGTGTTGCAGAAGCTGCCAGACAAAAAACACATCCCCAGTCTTTTAAAAGAGTGAAAGATCTTTGTCCAAGGTCGTTTAACATGGATCACATGTGTTCTAATAGTGCCTAGCACCAGTTTGGCAGTTATCTTTGGGAAGTGATGCATCACCAATTATACACCTTAATAACTATAACACATTCTCATATATATGATTTTCTTTTTCCTGTAGTCTAACCCAGATTTGGTTCTGGCAGAGGAGAGGGAATGGCCTCAGCAGAATGGCTGGAAGTACAATAAATGACTCGTTCTAAAAATAAGAAGATTATCCATATGTGTTTGAGTCAGGGAACACATTTTCCTTTATTAGAGATGAGCTTGCCAAAATGGAAGATGTATTTGTGTCCCTCTCCAGGTCTATCCTCTTTTTCTTTGCAGGAATTTTGGCAGTCACTGATGCTTATCATCTTAATTATAAGGAAACCAAGCAAGGAGAATCTCCTGGGGTTGCCTCAGACTTTCGATAAGGACCCAATCTTCATTGGTGGGCTGCCAAGATCAAGGGCTGTGAGGTATAATCCTCTTGCTTTTCCCATTTTCTAAGAGCCTGGTGAGTAGAGGGAAAGGTCTTTGACACCATTTCCACTGAAATTGGTGAAAATCAGTGAAGTCTGAAGTCTTGCTCACAGGCCTGTATACCAGAGAATCACCTGTCCTTTGCCTTCAGACTCTCACACAGTTCCCTTTCACCCAAAATCCATTACATTTCAGTGAAAGATTCACCTTAAAGCTTTGGGAAATGGCCTGGCCACACAGCACCACAAGCTTGTTTCCATTTGGGGAGATGTTTTCTGACTGTTTAACATCAGAATTAATATTGGCTGGGAGTAAAATCCACCTCACCCCTTTTTTCCACTCACACTGGGCTGAATTAACTCTTCAAAAGAGATCTCTCCCTTTCTTTTTGATGAGAACTTTTCAAAGAATATTTGAAGAATCTTTTCTCCTGGGAGATTCCAAATACTGCACCTTGGAAAAGAAAAAAACAACTTGTTTTCTGTTTCAGGAAAGGCCTTAGTAGTAGGATGTATGTGGGATGCATCAAGAACCTGGAAATATCCCGTTCAACCTTTGACTTGCTTAGACATTCCTATGGAGTAAGGAAAGGCTGTGTATTGGAGGTAGGAGATTTTTGGGGGTTGTCCTGATCTTCAATGCTCTTCAACAACAAATAGTTATATTGATGAAAGAATATAGTGAGTTGAAATGAGTTTAGCTTGAAAAATTCTAAGAAATCTAATTTACACTCGAAATGTTTTTCTTGCTGGGCACTATGTAGAGTCCAGCTCACTAATTGTTTCTTTTCCTCCTAAAAATAGCCTATTCGTAGTGTGAATATCTTGAACAATGGATATATTGAGTTGGTGCCTAAGTCCTTAAGCCCAGAATCAGAACTGATGGCAACTTTTGCTACCAGGAACAGCAGTGGCATCATCCTTGCTGGACTCAGCAGGGGACTGGAGAAGCGACAACGTAGACAAGCACATCTGGCAAGTACCCAAAGCAAAGATTTGGTTTGGTTTGGTTATACCACTTTGTCAGTCTCAAGGTTTTTATGACTAAATTCCAAGGAAGGAGAATAATTTGGTGTAGGTGGGTCCAAATACAGAGGCTAGGAGAGGAACAGAGGATGGTCATTGTCTCAGAGAGGTGAAGGATCAATTACCAGGGTCCTGTCACTGTTACTAGGACTTGGAATGACTTTGCAACAATGAGGAAAACTGTGTGTAAAGTGCACACAGACCACTACAGCTATCTCATATCTGGAGTACTGTTCAGGAGCTCCTGGAATCCAAGGAGAAAGTCTTAAGAAGGGGCTGGTATTCCTCCTATTTCCTTCCTCTAAGGGGGAGCAGTGGGGGGAGGGCTTGTGTTATTTAAACCCTCCTCCATATAGACCTGAATTTTTATCACAACCAGAGAAATTTGCAGTTTTCATGTTTTCTGTTAGAGGTCTTGGCCCTCTGAGAGGTGCCAACATATGGCTGCTGCTCTTGGAGTTCCATTAGTTCACAACAAACTGGGAGGTAAATTTTTTCCACAGCATGTTCTGTTTAAACACTGAATGAAAGACAGAAAATGGAATTCTAGTTAAAAATGACTCTCCTGATTAAATCCACAGCCCTTCTTTTCCATCCTGTTGATGGAGGGGCACCTTGCAGTTCACATTAATGCTGGAGATAGAGCAAGCACTCGAAAAGTGATTCTGAGGTCTCCAAATGGAACATACAGTGATGGAGAAGAACATTCTGTCATCCTCATGAGGAATAAGAGGTGTGTGTGGCTGGGGACAGCACTCCCTGTGTGCTGCTGGCAGGTCACTGTGTTCTCCAGGGAACTGTCTTTGCCAGCTCATCTGGTGGAACAGTCAGGGCTGAGTATTTCTGCTGTTATTGGAGGTGTTCTGGTTTGTGTGGTGATTGTAAAATTCAGTCCCTGGTGGGGTTGTAGTTAAAAGTTCTCAAAACCTCTCCACAGCTTGGGCCACTTCAGTAAATTGTATTGAATAGTGGAGTGTACAGCAGTGTGCCCAGCTGGCCAAAAAGACCAGCAGCATCCTGGCTTGGAGCAGCACTAGTGTGGCCGGCAGGACTAGGGCAGGGATCATCCCTCTGGAGTCAGCACTGGGGAGGCTGCACCTTGAATCCTGGGATCAGTTTTGGGACCCTCCCTCCAAGAAGGACCTTGAGGGGCTGGAGTATGTCCAGAGAAGGGCAACGGAGCTGCTGGGGAAGGGTCTAGAGCCCAAGTGTGGGGAGGAGCAGCTGAGGGAGCTGGGGGTGCTGAGCCTGGAGCAAAGGAGGCTCAGGGGAGACCTTCTGGCTCTGCACAGCTCCTGACAGGAGCCTGGAGCCAGGGGGGGGTCGGGCTCTGCTCCCAAGGGACAAGGGACAGGACAAGAGGAAACAGCCTCAGGTTGCACCAGGGGAGGTTTAGGTTGGAAATTGGGAAGAATTTCTTTCCCTGGAGGGTTGCCCAGGGCTGTGCCAGGCTGCCCAGGGCAGTGGTGGAGTCCCCACCCCTGGAGGGACTTCCAAGCTGTGGAGATGTGGGGTGAGGGACACGGGGCAGTGGGGACCTGGCAGTGCTGGGGGATGGTTGGACTGGATGATCTTAAAGGTCTCTTCCAACCATAAGAAACAGTGTAAGAAAATAATATATCTATAAAAATAATGTGGAAAGATAGCTATCAAAATAATTTAGAAATATATTTGACAAAACTCTACATGTTAAAAATTACCTAAAGAAGAAAGTCTTCTAGTTCTAAGACACTGAAAGGATTATCAAAGTGATGGAATCTATTTTTTTGAGGCTGAAAGAAGTGTTTTTCATCTGAAAAAGAATGTCCAAGGCGTTCCTGTTGAATGTTTTCCCTCCTTCTTCTTTTTCAGGATCATATCTGTGCAGGTGGATGAAAGCAACCCTGCAGAACTGAGGCTTGGTCCATCAGCAGAAATGAGCCCCATGAATATCTCCAACTTCTACGCTGGTGGCATTCCAGCAGGAGAGGGCATCCTGGGGCTGAAAATGGCTGGCTCCTTTCATGGCTGCATCAGCAATCTCATTTTTAACAAGGAGTAAGTCAGAGGGGGAGCTGCCCTGTGTCAGAAATCTGTGTGTGTCCATTATTAATTATTTACAATATAATTATTTATAATAATTAACTCATTTGCAGTCTCTTCCATGACCTTGTCCATATAATTCTGTGCTTCTCCATCTTTTTATCCCAGTGTGCCACTTCTCTCCCTTCCCCCCTTTACCAGTGGAAGACCCTGTAAAATACTCCTGTGGTGCCTGGGGAATTTAGGGGTTCAGGATTTCACCTCTTAACGTGGGGTGTTTTTATAACACAGGCTTTTGTATTTCACCACTTCCCTGAAGTATGAAAACGTGGGTATGGACAGCTGCTTTTTGTCAGAGAAGCCTAAACCAGCCATACATCCAGAAGACTTTGAGATTCAACCTGAGCTCCAAGCTTTACCAGTTCCCCTGAGACCTCTAACAAACACCAAAAAAGTAGGTATTGCAGCCAAGCTTTATTGCCTCTTCTAGGAGAATGTTCAACAGCAAGATGCAGTTGAGTTTTGTGGGGAATTTTTGAAGGACAGACCGTGTATATTTGCTGCTTCTATGATATGGTTGAATGACTGTGGATTTGGAATTATTTCTCACAGAAAAACTGTGATAGAACCTTTTGTAGCAGGCTGTTGGAGTTTTGGAAGGGACATGTAGTTGGGTTTATCAACAACAATTAAAAAAAAAAAAGAAGAAAGAGAAAGTGGAATGATAATCCCCCAGCAGAACATGAAAACTCAGCTGTGTTGAAGAAGAAGCCAGTGTCACTTCTGTCCTACAGCTCCATGTCTTCAAAACTGTTTCCAAAGCATCCCAAAATCATTTCTCTGTGGTAACAGACAGCAGGATTATAAAAGTCTCAAACTGTGGCTATAAAAAGAAAGAAGCTGTCCTCCTTAGGGCTGAAGTAGAGCTTTGCTTCATAGCCTATTACTCGACTCTCCATCCCCTAAGTCACAACAAAAATGTGCACCCACACTAAATGCAGAGATGCTTCTACTGAGTCCACAGGTTTTCACACTGAAATTGTGCTCTGTCATCCAGGGTTTGTTATCCAAAAGGCCATCAGTGGTGAGAAATGGTGGATGGGTGCTTCTCAAACTACAAATGTTTCTCAGTGGAAGAGATTGGTGCTGCCCATGAGGTGCAGCTTAACCACTGCAATTAATTCCAGGGCCACAACAATGCTCTGAGGGCTGGAACCCCTCTGCTGGGAGGCCAGCAAGAGAGAGTTGGGGTTCTTCAGCCTGGAGAAAAGAAAGCTCCAGGGAGACCTTCTTACACTCTTCCAGTACTTCAAGGGGCCTGGCAGAAAGCTGGGGACAGAATTTTAGCAGGGGCTGTTGGGACAGGACAAGGGGGGATGGTTTGAAACTAAAAGAGGGAGATTTAGACTAGAGAGAAGGAAGAAATGTTTGACCCTGAGGGTGGTGAGATGCTGTCCCAGGTTGCCCAGAGAGGTGGTCACTGCCCCATCCCTGGAACCATCCCAGGGGAGGTTGGATGGTTTTGCTCCTTATGAAGTTCTGTGTGGGCCTGTTGCTATTCAGTACTTGCTGGTCAGCCCCTCACAATGTTCTTCTTAATAAAGTCCTTTCATTAACAGGTAATTTGTGCAAAGGATGAGCTACCTGACCCTATTCAAGGTGCCCATCAATTTGGACTTGCCAAAGGCAGCCACTTGACTCTGCTCTTCAATCAGTCCACTGTCAGGAAGAAGTGAGTATATCCTAAATCACACACCCCCAGAGTGTCTTCTCTTGCATGGAGCTACAAGAAGCACAGGGATGGTTTTTATGAGTGGTCATTACCAGCTTTGAACGTGGCCCTTGCTTCAGGTTTCTGTGGGTCCCTCATGGAAGAAGGTGTCATGACCACCTCCATGGATTCATTCCCAGCTTTGTGGTCATGACATCTCACCCTCTCTTCTGAATTCTCTGCAGTTGCACCTTCCATGCCTGCTTCACTCCCCAGGTCACTGAAGGAGTCCAGACTCCTGAGAAGAACCATTCTGTTGAGGCTGAAGGTGTGATAGCCTCTCTGCCACTCTTCATTCTTTAAGAGGTTCTCAAAACTCAGCCTGCAAGCCACTTGCTTGTGCTTCCTTCAACTCAGGAAGCCTCTGCAGGCATTGAGAAATGAGCCTGGTTTTGCTTCTAGCCCTTCTGTCCTAACTATTGAACATCAGGAGGATGGACATGACGTGGTCTGAGCCTGGTGCCTCCACAACAACTGTCTCAACCAGCTGCTCTGCCCTGGGAGCCTCCCTCTGTTCTCAGACTGCTTGTCATATCCCAGCCAGCCTGGCTGATAGCAGTGGGTGCCATCACCTTGTCCTGGCTTTGGTTCCTTCCTTGGGGCAGCAGAAGAGCCTGCAGTGACAACAGCTGAGCCTGTCCCTCCTAGAGCCCAGCTCACTCTGTGACCAGCATTTTTAATTCTCTCTGACAGATCCAGCACTGATTTCTCTGATGATATCCATTCTAGGTCATCCTTTCTTAAAACCAACCCAAATCCCACCTTTCTGGCCTTTGTAATAATAAATATTCTTTCATAATAAACTGCTTGAGGCTGTTCTCTGCCTCCAGAAAAGCTTTTTCTCCATGCAGAAGAAATATTCTTCAATAACTCTACATTTTCTTATTGCCCAGACTCTCCGTCCAGCTGAATCTCAGAACCTTTGCCTCCAGTGGGCTGATTTACTACATGGCTCACCAGAACCAGGTTGATTATGCAGCTCTGCAGCTTCTTGGTGGACAGCTCTACTTCTCCTTTGATCTTGGCAAAGGAAGAGCAGTGGCTTCTCACCCTGCTGTCATCAGTGATGGGAAATGGCACACGGTAGGTGGTCACCAGCCTTGCCCTCCCTTTTCCCTCCCCTGGAGTTGCTGAAATGGTTTTTCTCTCCCTTTCCTGTGTTGCAAAGGTGAACAGGTTCTCCCTCAGTCATAAAACTATTCAGTTTTAATGTCTGAGTGTCATTTCCTTTTAAAATTCTCATTAATGGAATGGTTTGGGTTGGAAGGAGCCTTTTAAAGGTCATCTAGTCCAACCCCTCTGCAGTGAGGCAACCTGGGCAAGGGTCTCACCACCCTCTTGTAAATAATTTGTTCCTTCTCTGTAGTCTAAATCTCCCTCTTTTAGTTCCAAACCATCACCCCTTGTCCTGTCAGTATTATGCATTGAATCCAACTACTGCTGAGTGTCTCAGAATATTTAAAATTAAAATAACTCACTAACTAGGTTGCCCAGAGAGGTGGTAGAAGCCCCATCCCTGGAAGGATAAACCCTCACCCAGGGCTCTGAGCACCCTGCTCTAGCTGCAGATGTCCCTGCTCCCTGCAGGGGGGTTGGACTGGGTGACCTTGAAGCCAAACCCAAATCATTCCATGATTCTGTGTAATAATAGTCATCTTCACCAGAGAAGAACACAACAGAGAGAACTAGAAACCTTTCCACAGACAGCTGTCCATGCACTGCATCATTAATGAGATGCAAATGAGTGTGTGACAGATTTGTGGGGGCACAGTTTCTCCTTTCTCCCACTCCTTGCATAACACCTGAGCATGTCACAGCAGCTACTGCCCATGGAACCACCCTCTTTCCTTCCCTTGGCTGGAGCAGCTTGAGGAAGGCAGAGATTTGGAATGAATGGAGCCTGGAGGAGGAGAACTTGGCCTAAGGAGACTTTGAGAAGGGATTTTGGGTGCTGCTTCCAGTTGTCACATAGCATTCAGGGCCTTCTGTAGAAAGACAGTGGCTAGCTCTGCCTCTCTTCATCAGAAATGACTGTGATGTCCTTGTGAGTTTTAAAACCAGCTCTGGGTGACAATACTCACCCTGCTCAGCTTCCCTTCCCTTCCCTCATCCATGTGTTGAGCCACAAGTCCAGGAGCTGCCTTCTGGGGGACAAAAGGGATGGAGGACTCCAAGTTGCCACCTCTCCTAGATGCCCTGGCAATCAGCAGGTGGTTTTTTTCCAAGAAAAGGAGAAAAAAAACTAGAAAAAAATGAATAAAAAGAAAGCCAACATGAACTTCTGTCAGAGGGAGATCTCACCACTAAACTCTGCTGCCTGCCCTCCAGGGAAGAACCCTCTATTAAACACACTCACATAAAGCTCCTGCTCTCAGGGTTCACTTTTTAAGAGGTGAACAGATTCCACAGGAGAGCTGATCTCCCCTTACTACCCAGGACATAAATACAGGAGCTTGAACCTTTTTTTTTGGAGGTTAAAGCTGAGTCACACCACTTCATGGCCGAGGTCATTGCTGCAGCAGCTCAGCAATCAACTGAAGCTAATAGGTGTTGCTGCTGAGAGCAGCACTTTCTGTCCTCTCCATCTGCTCCCACCACCCTGCTCCACCACTTCATCTCCCCAGCAACCCAGATGTTTGTGAAACCTCGTGGTGAACCTGGTCAGGACTCTGAGTAGGGCTAAAATTAACCCAAGGACAAATAAATGGCTTGCTGGATTCAAATGAGGTCCCTCAGCTGCATAGTGGCTTTAGTGCAAGGAAGGCACAGGGGCAGGAGGGGACAAGATGGACAGAACTGGAAAGCCCAACTCTATGAGGTACTTGTAGCCTGAGGCAATCAGCCAGTGGGTTTAAATAAGCATAGAATTGTTTGGGTTGGAGGAGACCTTTAAGGTCATCAGGTCCAACCATCCCCCAGCACTGCCAGGTCCCCACTGCCCCGTGTCCCTCACCCCACATCTCCACGGCTTGGGAACCCCTCCAGGGGTGGGGACTCCACCACTGCCCTGGGCAGCCTGGCACAGCCCTGGACACCTCTTTCAGGAAAGACATTGTTCCTCAGGGCCAACCTCAACCTCCCCTGGGGCAACTTGAGGCTGTTTCCTCTTGTCCTGTCCCTTGTCCCTTGGGAGCAGAGCCCGCCCCCCCCCTGGCTCCAGGCTCCTGTCAGGAGCTGTGCAGAGCCAGAAGGTCTCCCCTGAGCCTCCTTTGCTCCAGGCTCAGCACCCCCAGCTCCCTCAGCTGCTCCTCCCCACACTTGGGCTCTAGACCCTTCCCCAGCAGCTCCGTTGCCCTTCTCTGGCCACGCTCCAGCCCCTCAAGATCCTTGTTGGAGTGTGGGTCCCAAATTGAACCCAGGATTTGAGGAGCAGGCTGCATCAGTTGTCAGGATTCAACTGCATTCTGAAATGGCCTCAGCCTCACAATGAATCTCCAGAGGACACCTCAGTACAGTGTGTCAAGGCAACGTGACCCCTGAGAAGATGTCTTGTTGTTTGTGGTGACCATGTAACTGGTTCAGTTACTGATGGATGTTTCTATGCTCTCATTTTTTTGCAGATAAAGACAGAATACGTTAAAAGAAAAGGTCTCATCCTTGTGGATGGGCAGGAATCTGCAGCAGTTGGTGCTCTGGGAGATGGCAGCACTTTGGATGTGGAGGGGAAGCTCTACCTGGGAGGTCTCCCCTTAGACTACGTGCCGAAGAATCTTGGGAATGTAAGAATGTTTGGGCTCCTGGGGTGTCTCTGACATTTGGCAGTGCTAGAATGAGTCCTCTGCATCAGACCTGTCTAATTCAGGCCTAATTCATGCTGCCTAATTCTGGCTGACAGGGAGAACTTAGAACCATACAGTGGTTCAGGTTGAAAGAGACTTTAATGACCATCTAGTTCCAACACTTCTGCAGTAAGCAGGGATATTTTCAACTAGACTGAGCTGCTCAAAGCCCCATCCAACCTGGGATGAACAATTCCAGAGCCTCTCTGGGCTTTGTGAGGCTGTTTTGGCTGTCACCACTCACCTCCTTATGTTCCATAAAACTTAGAGTTTCCAGGAGGATCTTCTCCATGATCTTGCTGGGAAAGGGATCATCACTTAGGGAGAGACACAACAAAGGAAGTAATGACCCTTTACCAGACAAATCTTTTCAGCTTTCTATGGCTTTGTGACTCTTAACTAGAGCTTGTACCCTTGTGCTTTAGCAGTGGCCCTTTATAGATTGTATTTCTTTTATCAATTTCTCTGTTAAAAGTGGATGAAGAATATAAATTGCTGGGATTATATAAGGTGAAAATATGACCTAGAATCTTAGGCACTTTGGTATCTGAGTCCTACTGCATTGAAGTAGGAATTAGGTGCCTTAAATCTCTCTAAAACCTGGGTTTAACTCCCTGAGATTAAAACACACTCTTTTTACAGATGGTTTTAGAGGGTAGGTTTTTCCTCACCTTCCTCCTTGTGCATTTCATTGTCTCAGGAAGGATTCTGGTGGTGATAAAAAATGTGCCTCGGTTCCTAACATAGTTTCTTCACCCAGTTCTTTTTAATTGGATGATGGGGCTAACAAATATTTGAATACTGTGGATCTGCAGTGGTTAAAAGCAGCAATAGTGAGTAATTCTAATGAATCTTTTAGCTGGACAGAACTCTGGTGATCTGTCCTTGTGAAAATGTATTACAGAATTGTGATTTTCGTGTAAATTTTTGAAAGGAAAATGTTTGAAACCAAAAGAAGGAGGTTTAGACTTGAGAAAAGGGAGAAACTGTTGATGCTGAGGGTGGTGAGATGTTGTCCCAGGTTGCCCAGAGAGGTGGTCACTGCCCCATCCCTGGAATCATCCCAGGGGAGGTTGGACACAACTCTGAGCACCCTGCTCTAGCTGCAGATGTCCCTGCTCCCTGCAGGGGGTTGGCTTAGGTGACCTTTGAAGGTCCCTTTCAGCCTAAAATATTCTCTTTCCATTAATTCTCTACATTATGGAGAGGTAATACTGTGTTTCTAAGCAATATTTATTCTGACTCAAAGACTTCATGTACATTTCTAACCCTCGATGAGCATATGGAAGAAACAGAATCACATAAATACTTCAGATCCTGCTGTGTTTGGTCCAGAGAGCTTTTTATTTACAGCAACATCAGGGGAATGACCAGGGGAGCAGGGCAGCAGTTTGCATGTCATGTTACCTCTCATTTCAACATGCTTAGGTGACTCACAGCATCCCTGCCTGCCTTGGTGACATGACAGTCAACAGCAAGCAGCTGGACCACGAGAGCCCTGTCTCCATCTTTGCTGTGAATAAATGCTACCAAACAGCACAGGAAGGTTCTTTCTTTGATGGGAGTGGTTTTGCTGCTCTGGGTAAGTGTCATTCAATGAAAGAAGTACCTTAGTTAATTAAAGTTAATGAAAACATGCTCGTTTTAGGTTTTGTTGGCAGTGTAGATGATGAATTGGCTCCTCACTCAAAGAGTGTGTGGCCTGTGTGTGTATTTCTGAGTCCCTTTCAAGCCCAAAGTGGCCATTCTGCAAAGGGCTGTCTTCCAAAAATGGAAGAGGTGATGACTGGAGCACTGGGAAAGAAGTGAGCTGCCTCTTTCTTCAGCTGAGAATATCTGTTCATGATGTTAAGGGCTATTAAAGGGTATGGAGGCCAAGCCCAAAGTGGCCATTCTGCAAAGGGCTGTCTTCCAAAAATGGAAGAGGTGATGATTGGAGCACTGGGAAAGAAGTGAGCTGCCTCTTTCTTCAGCTGAGAATGATGTTAAGGGCTATTAAAGGATATGGAGGCTGAAGACACAGGTACCTGTGAAGTGATGTGAAGGATTTCATTGATGTGTTCCCACTGCCATTTCTTACAAATAATAGAATGTATCAAGTCTAAAATAATTGAAAAAAGCTTATTTGGGGACTGATATTTTCCAGTATAAAATGTGAATTATGACTTGTAGCTCAAATTTGTGCCTACTGCCCCTTGTCAATGGTGCCCAGCAAGAGGACCAGCGTCTAGACCCATCCTTGGGGGCCCTTTAGCTCTTGCTCAGCATGGATCAGATTCCCTCTGAGCTTCTCTTCTCCAGCTCAACAGCCCCAGGGCTCTCAGCCTTTCCTCAAAAGGACAATGTACATCTTCTACTTCACACTATGGGTTACAAGTCTTTTCTGAGAGGCTTATAACTTCTTTGCAGTCAGAGAAGGCTACAAAGTGCTCTGGGAGGTGACCATCACGCTGGAGTTCCGGACGACGGCGCCGCACGGCGTCCTCCTGGGCATCAGCAGTGCTAAGGTTGATGCTGTTGGACTGGAGATGGTGAATGGCAAGGTAGGCTGCCCTATGGCACACCCATTTCACAAGGCTCCCTTGGAACTGGGAGGTTGGAACTGTTGGGTAGCACTGGAGAGACACCAGTGGGGTGGGATGGAGACAAAATGTCCAGATCAAATCCTCAAAGAACTGGTAGGGGATAGACTTTCACTCTGAGAGTCAGTGGAACTTTTTGGCTTTCTAATTAGTGTAATTTATGTTAGTTTGCAGCCACAGTGACCTTGACTAAAGGCCTTGTCTGTTAGACCAAAGATGTTCACCTTTCCTGTAGCTTAATTGTTTATCTGCCATGTTGCTCCTCCTGTCCTTGATAAACTTATAAACTTAATAAATCTTATTGCAGGTACAAAGTACCCTGTTTTGTCATCTCTTCTTCACCATCCACGACCAATTAACTCCCTCTCTATTTCCATTACCCTCCCTAAACCTTTTATCAATCAATACACAGTCATCCACTCATCTCCTGCATAAAAAATGTATACTTGATTGCTCACAAGTATTTCCTTTTCTCAGAAATAGCTCATTTTTTATTCAAAACTTCCTAGCTGCAGACAGTGTTAGATATCACTGTTCCTGGGGGACAAACTTGCTCAGCTAATATTTACATACAAATCCTCACCACAGAGTTGAGGGGCTGTCTGCTGCTTTGAAAAATAAAGACATGAAATAAATCGATGGGTGTATTGGAAACTCCAAGTGCTTCCAATCCCTTTGCCATCTCTTCACTTAGACACAATGGATCTTCTCAGAGGTCTTTTCCAACCTTAAGGATTCCATGATTCTTTCAAAGCTGAAGTCTTGCCTTCTGTTGAGATGATGGCTTGATTTGTGTTTGTCAAAAAAACAGAGTGAAATCCCAAGTGAAGTGTAGCAAGATAACCCAACAGCCCAATGCATGGAGAGATCTAAGACTTTTAGACTTCAATCTTTAGATTAAAATCTTTTAAGTCTTTAGATTTTAAAGATATTTCAGTAAGGACACACTCTAGCCAAATGAACATTAACTTTGCATAATTACCAACCATTTATGAAAAGAGAAACCTCTTCCCCAGCACAACTGTGCTTTTTATCCAGGCAAACGAGTTGATGTGTTGGTTCTTTCTCCCTTCCCTGGCATCTGGCTGGTTTTTTACAGGTTTTATTCCATGTCAACAACGGAGCTGGCAGAATCACAGCCACATACGAGCCAAGAGGGGCAAAGAGTTTGTGTGATGGGAAGTGGCACAAACTCCAAGCAAAGAAAAGCAAACACCACGTTTCGCTGAGAATCGATGGGGATTCGGTTCAAATGGACAATCCCCACAGCCAGTCAACATCTGCAGATACCAATGATCCCATCTATGTTGGAGGCTATCCTGGTGGGGACAATAATATTTCTCTTCCCTTCTCACCCTTCTGCTCTCACTCTAGCTCATCAGAATGACTCTTAATGCATGTAGACTCCTTCCTTCATTTTCTGCTGCATGAAGTTCATGATTTATCAGAGTTACTGTTCCCCACGTTGTTCCTGAGCTCACAGCATATTAATATTTGAGCATATTGTCTTTGTGGAGGGCTGCATTTAGCTGTTGAGTGTGTTGCCAAGATCAACTGAGGTCATATGCTGCATAAACCTGCTCCTGAGTTGTGGAGAAGAGTTTCCTCCACATGGTTGGTTTGCCTTCCACAGTCCTCTCAGACTTCACAACAGTTCCGCCTGTGTGTGGTGAGGGTCAGTGGGGACCTGGCAGTGCTGGCTTAATGGTTGGACTCAATCATCTTAAAGGTCTCTTCCAACCAAAATGGATTCCTTGTAGAGCAGCTTACTCCTCTCTTTTCCCCTCTCTTATCTCCCATTGTCCCCTGGGACAAATTATTCCTGTAAACTCTGCACAAGTTGCCCATGGCTCATGCCCAGTGTCTATCCAAGGTGGGATGTCTCAGGTGACCCAAACATGAATGGAACTTGGTGCTCCTCAGATGCTGTTTTTCTCTCTCTCTTGGTAAGGAGGGGAAGCAGCTGACTAATAACCTGGATCTTTGTATTGTTTCAGTTCCCTGGAATTAAATTCTATGTATTTCACATGTCTTTTTCAGCTGATGTGAAGCAAAACTGCCTCACAAGCAAGAACTCCTTCCGTGGCTGCTTGAGGAACCTCGTGCTGACCAGGGGCCAACAGGCAGAGCTGTTTGACTTCAGCAGAGCTTTTGACCTCCGTGGAGTCTTTCCCCACTCCTGCCCTGGGGCTGAGCTCTGAGCTGCAGCAAGGTCTGTCTGGACTGAGAGAGGGGCTGTTTTGCTTCATCTGTTAATTTTCATTCTCATTTTGTAATGAAGAGAAGATCTGGCGAGAGCAAAAATCTCTTTGATTTTCTGGTTGTTTTCCAACTCAGGTAATTTTCTATTTTTTTTAAGTCAGAAGCTCTTTGCATTTAAACTACAAGGTTGTAAACCACAAATACCTCTCCTACAATGTTAATGGCATTAATTGGTTGTTTTTCTTTCGGGAATTTTAATTGATCAGTGTTTACAGTATGTTTTCTTTTGATTGCTTGACAGTATTTCATTTTCTTGTGTGTTGGCCATTTTTATAAAAAAAGGTAATAATTTTGGACCAGCTAATAAAGCTGCAATAAACTGCATTATTTCATGTACTTCACCTGTCCATATGTTTCAGTGAGAAGAAAAAGAGGCAGATGGGTGAGAAGTGAAATGTGTGAGTGGAGAGAATCCAGCAGAGGGAGCAGGAGATTAAAAGCATAATTTTGAAGATCTCATATTCAAATTCAGACTAGAATTTCCTTGTATTTTATATGGTAGCTTAATTATTTTTCCTTCTGCCTCAATATCCAGAGTTTCTGATCCCCATTATAAATGCATTGTCTAGGAAGATCATGTTCCTGTCTATGCTTTCATATGTTGGTGATTGGTTGATAATTGGTGGATTGTAAAAATGATTTGGTTGATTGGTTATGGCATTGGTCTTTTTCTTGTTGGTGATTTAGTGGTCGATTTGGGGCTGGTTTGGGAATAACTCTCTATTTTGTCATTGAGGACTAATATTTTCTTAGGAAAACAGTGTTTCTGACAGGACACAGAGAAGGACTCTGCAGTCCCTAGTTCACAGGCCACTCAGTAGTTCTGTCTTCACCCTTTCCTACCATGCCTGCCTCGATGTCTAAGGTGAGTCTTCCAGTAGTTGTGCCTGAGCCAGCTTTGAGGCCCATGTGCTTGATCTGACTCAAGTCAAGAACATCCATTCATCAGCAGGCTGGGTCTCTGAGCAGTGACAAACAAGTCTCATACTTGAAGATCACAGAATTTTGGGGGCTGGGAGGGACCTTTCAAGGTCATCTAGTCCAAACCTTTTGCAGGGAGCAGGGACATCCCCAGCTAGAGCAGGGTGCTCAGAGTTGTGTCCAACCTCCCCTGGGATGGTTCCAGGGATGGGGCAGTGACCACCTCTCTGGGCAACCTGGGTCTGGGTCTCACCACCTGCACTGTAAGGTGAGTCTATGATAAACATAATTCTTTACAAGTCACTTTCTTGTGTTTCTCTTTGAACTAACAGTTGCTAGTTTGCCCCTTAAAATTTTCTTTGGCTTTTACTGTGTGTTTTTACAGTTCCTTCTACATTCAGCTTTGCTCCGTGTATTTCATTCTAGTCTAAAACCCACTGGTTGAAATGAAACCCTGAAGCAGTTTGTTACTGATTTCAATGAGGCAGGATTCCAGAACTGTCATTTTATACTCTCTTCAAAGAGAAGAGCTCCTGCAGCAAAGCAGCAGAACGTGGTGCTTTGTGTAGCCAACTTCAGCTGCTAGAAGAAGAATTACTTTTAAGAATGACTCAATGCTGATTTTTTTTTGCTAATTCTGCCACTTCCTTCTACCCAGAACACAAGTGCTTAGGTTTGAAGAGGTTTCTTTTGTGGGTATGGTTTTTATTTTTGACAGGGATACAATACAATGGACACATTCTGTAGAAATACACTTACACATGGGCTTACTTTAACAAAACACGTAACAAAAGGAGGATAAGTAAGGGAAACATACATACAAACATTTTACTTTGATTAGTGGCATTGTATTATTTTCCAGAGAAGACACAAATTGATGGAAAAACCATTGAAAAGACAAAAACTGAAACACAGTACGTCTGTATTTGTTGCCTATTAACCCCAAAATCTGTGTTTGTTGCCTATTAACCCCAAAATCTGATCTTGTAAGACTCACTTTACAAGCAGCATTTGAGGCAACGTGGTTTGAGTTAAATTTCACCCAGATCTTCTCATAGTTTATTTAATACACAATTTTTTTGGCAGTTTCCATTTCCTGCCCCGTAGAAACGCTGTCGATGTAAAGGATGAGTGGAGAGGTGGAATGAAGAACTGAAAGTTATGGAAGAGTAAGTCTCTAAGCCAAAATATTTTTTCTTTCCTGGAAAATGCAGAGTTGAGGTAGTTTGATCTGATACAGAGACATGAAAGTGTCTGCACACACATCTTCTAGTGATGTTGGCTGCAGAAACAGGGCAAGTCCAGTCCCTTTCCACACCCTCTGTGTGTTGACATGCAAAATGCTGTCTCTGTAGAACCATGGAGCACACAAATACTTGAGGCATCTTTGGACTTGGCTGAGGAGGCTTCTCCTGGCTTGCCACCACTTTGTCATTAACAGCTTTCCACACGTTGTTGCTTTTTGTTAGGTGATGATCCCATCTTAACTCAGTTTGGACTTCAACAGCTGGGAGGAGGAACAAAATCTCCTGGTGCCTCCTTTGAAACAGAAGGCTTCCAGTTGAGACCTCCTATTCAAAAACCTCTGTAGAGATGGGGTTGGTTTGTTGTGGGTTAAATCAAGCTGGTGCACCACAACACCACGAACCAGCTTAGTGTGGAACAGGATTAACCACCCTACACCTAGGTCATGAGGTCCATTTCCAAAAAAGAAAAGGATTTTGCCACTCTGTCTCTGAGACAGGAAGTGTTTGGCCATGCTGTAGGAGCCTGGGCACTGGGGGTAGGATCTCATTCATCTTGGAAACCTGTAGACAATTTTAGGATGAAAGGTTGGATTTCACTCCATCCCACCAGATTTGGCGTTCTGAAGTTGCCAAGTGGTAGAAGGTGGAAATCTTCCCAAACCCTCTTATGGAACACAGTGATATCTATTTCAGAAAGAATTTTGAAGTCCTCTTTTTTGGGGTCCATAACACGTTGAGCAAGAGCATGTAGGTGCTCTCTGCTTTCCTTCTCATGGCCATTGAACATGGAATGAGGAGAAGGGGTGAGATGAAGGAGTTTGATGTGTTTGTCTGAAAGTACTGTAGAGTTACCTCATTTGCTATGGCTTTTTAAGTTCTTTAGTTAATTTTTAGGTTAATTTTTAGTCATAATTTTATGACTGTATAGTCATAAAAGCTCTTCTGCTGTCTATAAATCCAACGACTCTTCATAGGATGCTCTTCATGTTCACAGTGCTGAGTTTGGCCTTCCTAGATGGATGTTTATAACTCCTGAGCTGCTCAGGGAATTGTTTGGCTGCATCAAAAAGCATAATTTAACTCAACTAATTATCATGTTACTTAATAAACAGAGTCCCAGTCCTGTTATGCAGCCAAAGGAAGAGGGCAGCGTAGTATGAAGAGTTGTTCACAGAGGGAACTAAAGGGAATTGGGAACAAAACACTTGACAAAATGTTCATGCTTAGTCCTATGAACAAGCCACAGATCTACTCTCTCATATACTTAAAATAAATAGGTGTCAAAATAAGTAGTGTATTTTATAATACAACTGTCCTGGTCTTTTCCTGGCTGCAACTATGCATCCATTAGTGTTAAGAAAGAAAAATAAAAGAAGAAAAGTGAAAATTTTCACTGTTTTAAAGAAAATGGAAGAGAAACAGTGCTAAATTTTAGCATCTTCTGTCTCAAGAAGGTAAGACTTAAAACCAGATATTATTGTTTCTGATCAACTGACTGATTCAATGTTGATTCCTTTCACTGAATGTGAACTTCTGGAGAACACAATTCACTTTGAACCAGAAGTAAGTTTGTAAACTCTTGGAGGACATGGTTCAGAACACTTCTACATGGCTATCTGGTAAACAGGAGCACCAGCTTCTGCCTGGCTTGTTTGTCCAAACCACCCCCACTGCTCAGGCTGTGGGTGGGTTCATTGTGCAGCTTCATCATCCAATGCTGGAGACTTTGGTGAGCAGCTGAAGACATCAAAAATGACAGTTGCCTCTTTTTGCACGCCAAGACAAGGATGAAAAGAATACTTGCCATTTTTCCAGAGACTTGTGATTTCCCTCCTACACCAAAAACATGCTTTAACTCTACAAAGTATAGCCCAAAATTACAGAATTGGGTGAAGAATGGTGCTCATCCTTGTGCTGGGCTACAAAGGAGTCTTCCATGTGCTGTTCTGCCCTCCTAATGCAGCCCAACGTTCTCTCATCACCTCTGTGTCTCCATGAGCTGGGTTCCTTCCATAAAGGAGCTGCACTTTGCTATGTGTTTGTAAAAATCTTGAACAAAACCCCCAAATTTGGCCTAGTTTGGCCCTGGTTTTAAGGCCCTAGTGTGTAAATGTTAAAGAAGGATATTAAATCCCTCTCCTTGTTGGAAGCTCTTCTCCATGTTGTATTATACAAGGTCCAGAGATCTCTCTGCTCAGTGCAGCTGAATAGTCTAAAAGTGGCTTACAGGTTAAAGCTAAAATACTGAAATTACTGAAAACCCAAATTTTGAACAGGATTTGGGCTACAGATTAAGAAACTATAATGTCTAACAAAGATGATGGGCTGCAAGTGGCACCATGAACACACCCCTCCTGTGATGGCACGACAGACTTCAATCTGAGAGCATCAAGTGAAAGGCAGAGCCAGAGGAACGTGCCCCTTCTCACCTTGATTTGTCTCCTGGAGCTTGTGTGTGTGACTG
This sequence comes from Merops nubicus, assembly GCF_000691845.1. NCBI lineage: Eukaryota > Metazoa > Chordata > Aves > Coraciiformes > Meropidae > Merops > Merops nubicus. Next base: position 41,099 of record NW_008633098.1, on the reverse strand, counting down.
GGGAAAGTTTGACCCAGACAAGATGGTTTTGGGGAGGCTGGTGGTTATCTGTACAGTGGTAGGTCCATGAAGCAGGACAGCTGTCTCTACAGCAGCTCTTCCTCCTGCCTCCCTCCCTCCTCCAGCAGCAGCTACTCATGGGGAGCGACTGGGAGGCAGAAATGTTGCAGTGCTGCACCCTGCAGGGGTTTACTTTGGGCAGGAAGGTTTGGGTTTGTCACACAGCCCTGTCTTGGTGCTGCTGCAGGTCGACCTCCTCTCTTACACCCTTGGCAGATACCTCCTTGAATGTCTCTGTGATGCTTCTGTGTAGTGTTTCAGGCATCCTTGTACGTAGCTGGATCCTTCCTGAAATCCATGTTCCAACACCAGGTCAGGAACTGAACACCTCTGTATGGCACAGGTTGGGAGCTGTGCACTGTACCTTGGTCTGGCTTCCTGAGCTCCTGGGCCAGCTGGCACAAGGGTAATCCATGTGAAAGCAGAACTCATCTGGCCTTTTCTGATGGTCCAGAAGCTGGAGTCATAACACTTACAACACAAGCAGTACATGGTGACCACCAGTTGGACAGCACAGTGGGAAGGAATGATGTCCTGCAGCTACCATTTGGTTCCATCTCTGGCAAGAGCTTCTTAAAACGACACAGGCATCACTGTTGTCCATTTGGCTTTCATCCAGCACGCTGCAGACCTCCTGCTTCAGCTTGCTTTGGGTTTTATCACCCATTCTGCCTGGGGGTTTGCATGGTAAACGTCCAACATGTATGCATCTGGATCCAAACAGTGCTGACCTGAAAGGGGAACCCACAGTCATGAGTCAGGGGGTGTTCTGAGCATGGTAGTAAAGGCACAACTACATGAGAACTTCCTTGAGCGTGTCTCCAGCTTGCAATTGGTGTGTCCTGCTCATGTCTTGCCTGGATACAGGCAGGGGCTTTGGTCACTTTGCCAGTGATTTTACTTGGGGAGAGTCATGGTGGGAGGTCTAGAGCCCAAGTGTGGTGAGGAGCAGGTGGAGGTGTTGAGTCTGGAGCAAAGGGGCTCAGGGGAGACCTTCTGGCTCTCAACAACTCCTTTAAAGGAAGTTGGAGCCAGGGGGGGTCGGGCTCTTCTCCCAAGGGACAAGTGACTGGGACAAGTGGAAATGGCCTCAAGCTGCACCAAGAGAGGTTTAAGTTGGACATTAGGAAAGATTTCTTCATGGAAAGGGTTACCCAGGGCTGTGCCAGGCTGCCCAGGGCAGTGGTGGAGTCCCCACCCCTGGAGGGGTTTCCAAGCCGTGGAGATGTGGTGTGAGGGACATGGGGGACCTGGCAGCTCTAGATTAATGGTTGAACTCAATCATCTTAAAGATTTTTTCCAACCCAAACCATTCTATGGATGCATTTCCACCTCCAGGTGGGATGCCCTGTGTTACACTGGCTGGTGGACAAGGTGTTTCATCAAAGAGTGAACAAACATCAGGGTTCCTTCAGCAGCACTAACACTGTCACCGTAAGTGCCACAGGCTGTATTTTAATTTCTTTGGGTTTATTGGGCTGGAATTAGAACTCTGTGACTTTATTTCAACACTTTTTAAGTGGTGAAACAAATAACTCCATTTAAACCATATATTCCCACCCAGTTGAGATCTTGCAAAGAAATACAGGGACTATATCAAAGGGTTTGGCAGTTTGGCAAACCCTTTGAGTTTGGCAGTTGCTGCTTTGCTGGTCTACAAAAATAAACTGAATTTTGGCCATTTGAGGGTTTCCTGGGAACAGGAGTTGGGTGGCTGGGGACCTCCTGCTGCCTTTGCCACCAGAAGAGGCATTTGGTGCCTCTTAATTGAGTGCTAAAGCAATAAATTCTTGAGTGAAGTTGATTTGTTGGACTCTGTTCCATGTCCACTGGGTGATGGAGCCATTTCACTGGTGGGGCTGCGTTGCTGTGACACAAAGGATTGGGGTAAAAAACTTTGTACTGTTGCTTATAAGCTCTCTGGTGTCCTAATGATTTTATTCAAATGAGAGCAATATAAATGAATTAATGCATAGTCAGTGGACTCAAGTACCCTGAAAGATCTATAAAAGTAATTTTCAATGACGATGCAAATTAAAGGTCCAGATGCTTGAAGAGTGTGGTGGGAATACTTGGGATTGTTCTGGAAGCCCTTTGGGATCACCTCCTGTTCTAGCACCATTTGGTCCTTCTGCTTAGCCAGGCAAAACAAACCAGGAATCAAATCTAGCCTTGTGTATCTGCAGGAATAAAGACTTTGCTTCTTGATTGCTGCTGAAGTAAGTCTGTGATGATCCCACCTTGAATGCTGGGTGCAGTTTTGGGACCTTTACTACAACAAGAAGGACCTTGAGGGGCTGGAGAATGACCAGAGGAGGGCAATGAAGCTGGGGAAGGGTCTAGAGGCCAAGTGTGGGGAGGAGCAGCTGAGGGAGCTGGGGGTGCTGAGCCTGGAGCAAAGGAGGCTCAGGGGAGACCTTCTGGCTCTGCACAGCTCCTGACAGGAGCCTGGAGCCAGGGGGGGTCGGGCTCTGCTCCCAAGGGACAGGACAAGAGGAAACAGCTTCAAGTTGCCCCAGGGGAGGCTGAGGTTGGAAATTGGGAAAGATTTCTTTCCCTGGAGGGTTGCCCAGGGCTGTGCCAGGCTGCCCAGGGCAGAGGTGCTGTAGAAGGCTAAGGACATTCAGAATTGAAGTTACCAAAATGAGACCTACCTATATTTCCTCCAATTTCATGTAAACTTTGGATCTGACTTCTTGTTTTCTGTGATGATCCATGGCTAGGATGGGAAAAAAAACCCTTCAGTTTACTGCATTATCAGCCACCATGTATTTTAAGCTAAAAATTGGTAATTTTACTCCTGTGAACTTATCAAAAGCAAGAACTTCTACCAAACAGAGCCCTGCAGGATGCTCAACCTGCTACATCTGTTACTGTGTCATAGTTAACTAAACCTTCTATTCTACCATTTATCTTGGATTATTTTTGAAAATAATTTAATTTTTATTAGCTTTTATTAATTTTTATTTTTTATTTAAAGAACAGAGTTTTGTGGTAACATGAGAAGCCAGCAGAAAAGGCTTTCAGATGCAAATTACCATCTATCAGAACTTTTAATAATTATTACCTTAGAGAAGCAAAAAAAAATGCAGGTTTTATGGGTAGATGTAGCACCATCCCTCTGAGTTCTCTCTGCAGCAAGTATAAAATGTGTGTTTCTAGCAGTGACAGAGCAGATTGAATATGTATAGGAGCCAATTATTAAGCAAAATAGAATAAAACCAGTGGTTAAAATTTCTTTGACGAACATAACCATAAATTAGCCATTTTAGATTAGAAAAAAAAAGAGTTCTTGTAACACAATAAATTGAAAAAAAGGACCAATCTATTCATTAATGACATATTGTGACATTGTTGTTCAGGAAAAACAGAACGTTCTGGTTTTACCCACCTGTTCTCACAGTGGAATCGAGCCAGGATGTCTTTGGCTTTGGTTTGGCTGTTGAGCTGGATTGCCATAGAGACTTTGGAATGCAGTGGAGCATAAACTCTGATCACCCCCTCGGGTATGTCAGACTGCAGGTATGGGGGAAAAGTGACAGCTCCCTGAAATCAACAGTCAGGAGAGTAAGTCTGAGGTAAACATTGCCCTAGCTCCGCTCGGAAGCAGTTGTGCACCTCTTCTGAGCTTGCTTCCAAAAATCACCCTCCTGGGGGTTATTGTGTTCTATGGGGTCATTCAAAAAACATTTCCAGCTCTATGTATGGAAATTTGTAGCTAGAGTATGAGGAGGTGCAACACAAAGACACAAACCCTCTGCTAATTATCACATGCAGAATAAGTTGAAGCCCTTGAATTTGAGCTGCTCGTGGTAGCGTTGAGTCGAGCTGCTAGCTGAGGTTTTGGAGACAACTCATAATTAATTCTTAAGCTATTTCTGTCAACTTCAGCCAGCGAGCCAACTGCTTCTTTAAAATATATACTAAAAAGTGATTAGGAATATCTGCTCTTTATTTGAAAGATGAATTTGTCCTGGGGCATGAAGATCCATCTCTCTGCTTCCGATGGCTTCACCTCGATCAAGTGTACAGCAGAGCACCCAAGCACCATGTGGCTTCTCTCAATTTGAAATTGGACCTTGTGTAGGGTTCAAACGATCATCTCTGAGGTCTATGCACCCTTCCCTGATTAATGGCAGATAAATCAATTAGCCAGGCTTGCATTCCAGGTCTAATCCAGTTAATGCCACGCTGAGCGGAGCACAATAGGCTCTCCAGTCTCTGGCCCTGTGTAATTCAGGACATCTGAGACCTGGGGATGGTGTTAAGTGCTCTCAAAATTCAACTCAGTTATCCCAACAGAGTTTGCCTCTAATTTACCCTCCATATTTCAGCTGCCTGCCATGTCTAGTCTCTTTTTAATTAGATGCAAAGCCAATTACAATGATCAATGAACTCGTCCTCCCCAAGGTGCAGTGATTGACTCTCCTCGGAAGCTCTCCCTGTGTTCATTCCAGGGTGAGTGGTTGTTTTACAACACAATAGCCTAAGAATAATTTGAAACAAACATCTCTGCACAAATGTCTATCCCACCCCCAAGATATTTCAGTCAGTGCTGGCAAATGAATTCTCCAACAAGCTGAATTAACCTCGAGTCACAATTCACACACAGGATTTCTCTTTCTATTTATTTTTCCACACGTTCCCTTCTGCTTTTCTCTGGTTTCTGTATCAGGTGTTTTTTTCCTATAACCTCATAATATCATTTCTTCCTAATTTGCCTCTTCTTTTGTTCTTGAAGACTATTCTTCAGTCCTTGACCCATTCCTTGATTCCTCCTCTTACAATTCACCCATCTCCATTCTTTAAACCTCCATGGAAGACTAAATATTTTCTTTCCAGGTTAAAAGTAGTTAGTACATGGAAATACAAAATATAAACTGCTATATGTCTACACAATGTGCTTTTTTTTTGCCCAAATTCTATGTTACACCTAATAAATAAGTTAATTTTAGGTGTCTTTTGAAGTAGCACAGCTTGAGCACACTCCTAACCTAGGCAGTGGAGAAAAGTTGGTGGTTTTAAGACCTCCAAAGGAAGATATTTTTGTTTTGTATCAAACTTTTCTAAGCCTGAACTGTGCCTGGAGCTCTGGAAATCCTCAGAAGTATTCACCTCTCTCCTCTGACTGTACGAGCAACACAAACTACTTCATTAGGCACTTGAAATTTAGACCAAATTTTGGTGTCTTGGATTTTCTCTCCGCTGAGGAAGTTAGTGCAAAGCTGTACAACTAAAGCTTGGAAGGAGAACATCAACTGGCCTGTACCAGGGCATGGCTAAGAGTAATTAATCCTGATGTGGCCCATCCTACTACTCACCTACAGATCCATGCTGTCAAAGATAGTCCATAGATCCCTGCTGTCAAAGATAGTCCACGTGACCATTTTCTTATAAAACAGGGACAAAACCAGCATGAGTTTGTATCATCTTACAGCTTGCACTGCTCAAAATCACTCTGCCTCCCTCTTCTTTTGTTTCAATCAATCCCCAAAGCTTTGTCTTAGCAGGATGCTGGATTGGGAAGCACATCTTTCAAGGCAGCTCCCAAATCAGCTTATTTTGGACAGCAAAATTTCCTCCCTCCTCCCAGAAGCTTTTACAAGAGAAGAAAGAAAGTGGGCTGGTGGAAGCTGCCCTTGAAAAGGATGCTGTTATCACACCTCTGGTCTTTCAGGTCTCTCCCGTTCCATGGTCTTTCTCCTCAGAAGTTTTCTCACTCCTTTGTCAAACATCAGCTGCCTCTTGCTGTTGTTCATTGCAGCCTCATTCATTTTTCTCACTTGGGAAATCAAGAAGGATGGGACCTAAAGGGAGGAGACCAGAGCTGAGAATATTCAGTATTTTTTTACCCTGTAAAATCTGTGTTGGAGATTTAGAAAGGCACCAGATTTTAGGCAGCAGAAGCTCTATTTATTCCCAGAGCTACTACATGCCACAAGCAGCTCCCCCTAACAAGCCACTGTTATTCCTTTGGTGACACAGTGGATCATCTTTTATACCATATGAAACCTTTTAGTGATGTTTGCAGTTGTAGGAACTTTATTAGAATCATAGAATCACAGAATGGTTTGGGTGGGAAGGGACCTTTCAAGGTCATCCAGTCCAACCCCCCTGCAGGGAGCAGGGACATCTGCAGCTAGAGCAGGGTGCTCAGAGTTGTGTCCAACCTCCCCTGGGATGGTTCCAGGGATGGGGCAGCGACCACCTCTCTGGGCAGCCTGGGCCAGGGGCTCAACACCCTCAGCATCAACAATTTCTTCCTTCTCTCTAGTCTAACTCTCCCTCTTTTAGTTTCAAACCATCCCTCCTTGTTCTATCCCAAGAAGACCTGATAAAAAGTTTGTCCCAGACTTTCTGATAGCCCCCTAGGAGTCCTGGAAGGCCACCAGAAGGTCT
>NW_008633098.1:12141-34610 GCF_000691845.1 Merops nubicus | reverse complement strand
CCAGCCCACCCCCCTCCTGCTGGGCTCCCAGCAGAGGGGTCCCCCCCTCGGGGCATTGCTGGGGCTCCTCTGGCCCCGCTCCAGCAGCTCCCTGGCTCTGCTGGGCTGAGGACTCCAGAGCTGCCCCAGCACTGCAGGAAGGTCCCAGTGAAGCCAGACCCAGCTCCACTCACCGTCCAGAGGATGTCCTGGTAGCGGATGAGGAGCCGCACGATGTGCGCCGTGCTGGCGGCCGCCTGCATCTCCTGTTGGTTTGCACGTTTCCCTTTGTAGATGAAGAGGTTGGGGGCAACAATCATCGAAACGTTCCACAAATTCATCTTATTTTTCCCTTCGTGAGCAACCACCTTCTTCAGGAACTGGAGGAAGGCCTGGAAGGACAACACTTGTTAGGCTGAGCCTCACAAAAGAATTTCGTTATTAAATCGTAGAATCCTTTAGGTTGGAAGAGCCCCTCCAAGATCATCAAATGCAGTGCTTCCAAATGTGCTCCTGCTAGATTTGCTCATGGGGGGGAAAGTTAGGGGGTTTTATGTTCTAATCTGTACAACTCTGCAGTTTGATGGTACCACCACCTGTGTGAGTCACAGAGGAGCTGTTAATGTCATCAACATCCACGTTAATAATTCATCAGTCACTTATAATCCCATATCTATAAGCCAAGCAACTAGGGGGGCAACTTCTCACTTAACTTCATCCTGGAGAATTCCAGTTGTACAGAAACCCCAGATATTGAACCTTTTCTTGCCAGAGTATGTGAGGAACACACCTCTTTCAAAGGGATGCTCCAGAATCAGTGATGCCTGGGAGCTATTTACTGACCCCCTTAGCTGGACACCTTCAGCAAATGTTTCTTAACTGCTTGTAAAAGAAATGACAGCCAGGGAATTGGAACAACTTCTCAAGGAAACAATGAAAAACATACTCACTGTTAGAAAAAGAAATGTATCTCTTCTTTCAAAGTCAAAAGCACCTCAGGGGGCAGGAGATAGCAAAGGAAGAACTTACCTTGGCTGTGTCTCTGTTGGCTTCAGGCAGCAGCATGATCAACAGATGCAAAGCTTGTAGCTGTAGCTTGATCTTAGAGATTTCTGAGAATATGAATAATAAATAGTTGTGAAATCCCAGTGGCAACTGATTTGCTCTAAAAACCTTCTTGGTCAGCAGTTCTAGCAACACAGCAACCACTGCCTGCTTGGCATGGGCGTGGCTAGGTGTTGATTAACCATAACCTTCCTCCTAAATATAAACTCCATTTAATGAGTTGATTTCTCATCAAAAATCCTCAAAGACCCCCTCACCATCTTGAGCCTTTGACACAGGAGGAGCCAAGGTGCTGTAAAATTCTTTCTGCATAGCAATATCTTTCAGTACCAGCCAACTTCTCCTTGACATCATGGTCACACTGTGGTAGTGAACACGGATCAAGTATTAATATTCTTGATTAATCATCTTATTGATGATATTGCTGAATGCCTGCACCATTGGAATGGAGATTGATTGCTTATAACTTAAAAAGTAGTTGTCCCAAATCTAGCACTCTAGGGAAGTGGTTGCTGCCCCATCCCTGGAATCATCCCAGGGGAGGTTGGACACAACTCTGAGCACCCTGCTCTAGCTGGGGATGTCCCTGCTCCCTGCAGGGGTTGGATGAGATGACCTTGAAAGGTCCCTTCCCACCCAAACCATTCTATTATTCTATTGTGATTCTGTGAATGTTACATGAAGAGGTCACCTCTTCATGCCCTTCAAACTACTTCAAGGAGGCACCAAAAACTTGGCTGCACCCTTATATAGCTCCTAAGTTTTCTATATCAATTTGCCTAATAAATTCACCATCCTGATACTTTCACTCTGTCCTAGCTCAAGTGAATTTACCACACAGTTGGTAGGCAGGGGGGATCCTACCACCTTCTTCCTGGTAGGGCAGTGAACGAAATGTTCTGAGGAGGAGAGGGTGTATGTACAGTCAAAACAAAACCCAACTGCCCAAATCTTGCTGTGGTCACACAGATCTTTCTATGAATATTCTGAGCTCAGCATAAACATTAGGAGATACAAACTAGATCCAACTAAAGGGATTTTTTTTTTCAGAAAATTTCAATGTTTAGGCAATATAATGGGATTTTTTTTTCCTCTGTACTTCATGGAGTGAAAAAATATAGTTTTTTTTTTTCTCTCTGCTTTAGAGAAAGAGAAAAATATCTCTATCATTACATGCTGTCTAGGTCAGTCCCTATTAACTCTATTTCCACCTACTTTCCACTAGTGTGATGAAAGCAGGCAGATATTCTACAGTGAAGAGTGGGCTTGGGAGTTCTCTTATGAACATTTTCAGCAGTCCTGCTGCATCGTTATTTCGGACTTGCTCCCAGTCAAAAGTGTCCTCGTAAAATTTTGCCTCCAGTTCTTGATGGAGATTCTGAAAGACAAAAGGAACATTTGACCTTTAATCGTGGCTCCTGACCTGGTGGTTTGAGATGAGTTCAGAAATCCCACGGTGGACACCAGGGAGAATTGAAGTGGCCCTAAACCAGGAGGAGTCCAAAAGCAACCACGTGGATTTCTGAGCAGCTCTCCACAAATCAGGCTCCTGGGGATATTTTGCAACCCAGGCTAAATTTAGCTTGATTTCTGCCAGTGATCCAGCTAAACCATTTTAAAACCAGACAATTTTCTGCAGTATCTTAGAGCTAGAAACATAAAATTGGGTTAAAGAGGGTTTCTAGCACGGCTGCTCTTTTTGTTTAACATGCTCTCTAGAGGTTTTGCCCCTGAAATCACAAAGGGCTGGCAGTTCTTCCTCACTGCCAGGGAGTTTGCTGGGTAGGCTGTTGGCATCTGAATCCTTGGGCCTTGAGCAACTGGCTTTAACTTCAGGGCTTCCTGTCTTTAGAAGGATGTTTTGTTGCAGAATGGCTATAATTAGATTTGATCACCACAGCTATAATTAGCTTTGACCACTTCATAGAAAAATAAAGGTAGCAAACCAACACTGTCAGCAACCCTCCACTTAATACATGCCCCAAAAAACTCCTCAAAAACCACAAGGGAGGGCTGAGGCAGAATTAATGACATCATTTTGGGTGCCTGTTTAATCCTCTTGTTCTCCAGTGTCAGCACCTTGCTGTGCAAGCAGAGGTTGATTCAGTTTTGGAGGGTTAAAATCAATGTTTCACACATGTGTGAGTGGGAAATACTCAGGGAGGTGCTTAGTAGGAAGAGAATTTGGCTTCAAACCCCATCTGGAAAACACAAGCTCCTCAGAAATGTGTTGGGTTGATAAGATTGCTATAAGGATATCCATAAATAATGCAGCTTTCACAATTATTACTGGCCAAACACTGTCTCATCCATAGGAAAATCGTTGCTGCTTTTTGTGAGACAATTTTTGTAGCTAATATTCAGGTTTCAGATCATGTTTTTTTGCCAAATGTGCTGTTAATATTATTAAAAAAAAAAAGCTTAGTTCATTTAGAGAGCAAAGCTTTGAAACATGAGTTCTATTTGCTGTGTCCCCCATGAATGGAAGGAAATTGCATCTCAAATATGGTCCCCCATGATGGAGTGGAGTGGTCAGCACAAAAGGAACTAGAAAATCATTCAGGATTTGGTCTATAATGTCGTCCCAATCTCGTTTTTACTGGCACATTTTCCTGGTGGCAATCTGGGCTATCTCAGCTTCCTCTGTATTCACATCCTCTGCACAGGATCCACAGAAACCCCCGGGTTAAATTCTCTCCTGGGAAGTGGCTGGGCAATGTGGAGCAGGAATCCTCACCTCACCATAGACACGAGAGGACAGAGAAAACTGCTCCATACTTTTTCTGCTGAGAACTGGGGAAAAACCTTAGAAATAGGAAGCAAGATGTTTGAAGGGAACATTTAATATATATACCCACACAGGCAAGAGTATGTGTAGCTTTTATACACTCACCCCCCACACCAGATATATATTTATGCACCTAAATACTCTTTAAAAACATTTTGGCATTTTTTTTCCCAACAGGACAGATCCCACAGCAGCCTAACAGACATTTTTAGCTTTGGAGCTTTTGTTACAAACCAGATTACAGAGGAAAACTTGTATTTATTCCTTCTGTTCTTTGTTTTAAAGAGTAACCTTTAATCACTTCCATATGGCTTTCCTCTCTCCAAACAAGCCCAAAATAAAACTGGAATGCCATCAAATCCTAATGTCATAATAATAATGTATGAAGGCTTTGAAGGATGAAATCTGGATCTGCTTTGAAAAAAAAATATCTCTTTTGCTGGTTGGCTTGTTGGGCAGACTTAAAAGAAGCCAAAATTTGAATAGTTTAAGACTTTCATAGGGGCAGTTTAACTTCCCACCCAGTAAAGGAGGATTATATATAAAGTCATATCTCACAGCAGCTCCCTGGATGTAGGTGGTGAATAAGAAGAGAACAGGGGAATGGTGAGAAAAAAGTGACCAGTAGAGTGTATGCTAATAATATGAAAGTCATTTAATTAATTAGAGCACAGCCCTGCTGTGTAATATCCCTGAAGAGGCTGAAAACATGGAGGTGTTATAATACTTTTAAGTATTTGTATGAAAAAAATGAGGAAATTTAAAAGTAGAGGGCAAATGTGGAGCTGCCTCCTGCAGGATGGGGCACTTTGCAAGGTGCTGAGTGCTTCGAGCAGTCCTGAGCCCAGGGGAGCTGGTGCCTTTCCCCTAATGCTGCTTTTTCTCCTGGAGTCATTTTTGATGGTCCCCAACCCATCAATGTTCAGCAATCCCCAACAACCAACACGTGCCACAACGTTGAGACCTCCTGTCCCAGCAAGACTGGATTTTTTGAGGATGAGAAAGTGGGATTGGGATGCACTGTAAGGAATGATTTAAACCAGACAAAAATAGTCCTAGAAAAAATAAAATAAAATGGGAAGGAGGTAGACACTGCTAAAAAAAAACCACTTTTTTTTCCTGATTTGCCTCTGCCAAAGTCTCCCAGCTCCTGGAATCAAACTAGTCTGGAGAAATAATTGCACAGATTACTGCCCCACAGTGTCAGGATATTGGGTACCAACTAGGCTGTGTTCATCTCCTGTGAAAATGGGCTACCTGGGGCTGCCAAACAGGGAATGCAGGCCAAAATTTCCTCACTTGGAACATGGAATTGTAAGATCAGGGAAGACAAATGAGAAATAAAGTGACACAAAGGTTAAAACGACATGGGATAAGATCTTTATCTGAGCTTGGCTCAGTTTAACAGCTCTGGATTTCTGAAATAAATCAAACCAGAGATAAGATCACGGCATTTTTTTTAGATGACATAAATAAACTGGAAGGATCCCTCCATGTCTAATGAAGAAAAAGCTTCATTCAGTGTCAAATCTGTGCTTTATATAGAACTTTAACAAACTCAGGGCAATAAACCGCCTGGTTTATCCTGTGATTTATTCATTCCCAGGAACCAACGTGACCTCTCAGGGGTAGGAGCAGAAATGCTGAGCCCCACTCCTCAGTATTTCCACGCAGTGTGGATCTGGAGATGCTGGGTGGGGTTGCACAGGGTCTGTGGGCCAGGAGACAGAAAGCTGGCAGGAGTACCTACCTTGACTCGGGAGGCAGATCCAGGCACTCGGAGGATCCCTTCTGTTTCTAAACCCGTTTCCTCAAGCTTGAGCAGCAACTGGAAAAAGGCAGCAGACCAAGGAGAATACTCAGAAACACAGAAAGATACTCTTAACTTCTTTTTTTTCACTCTAGGTATTCTTGAAACTAAGAAGAAAATGCATTTCTGTCTATTTTGAGAATGAAAACGGCTGGTGTAAATAAACCTTTTTAATTTGTTCTCCACGTTCCTGACCCTGAAACACAGAGAATGCAGAAAACTGGAAGTGCCATAGATCATAGAATCATAACATGGTTTGGGTGGGAAAGGACCTTTCAAGGTCACCTAGTCCCAACCCCCTGCAGGGAGCAGGGACATCCCCAGCTAGAGCAGGGTGCTCAGAGTTGTGTCCAACCTCCCCTGGGATGGTTCCAGGGATGGGGCAGCCTGGGACAGGGGTTCAATACCTTCAGTGTCAAAAATTTCTTCCTTCTTTCCAGTCTAAATCTCCCTCTTTTGAGTTTCAAACCATCCTCCCTTGTCCTGTCACAACAAGCCCTGCTCAAAAGCCTGTCCCCATCTTCTTGGCCTCCTTGAGGTCCTGAAATACCACCAGAGGGTCTCCATGGAACTTTCTCTTCTCCAGGCTGCCCAAGCCCAACTCTCTGCTGCTGGCCTCCCAGGAGAGGGGTTCCAGCTCTCAGATCTTTCCTGTGGCCTCCTCTGGACCTGCTCCAACAGGTTCATGTCCCTCTTGTGCTGAGAGCTCCAGCATTTTGGCCCCTCTGCCCTTGATTTGAGACTTGGCACTGCTGCAGACCAACTAACACGTGAACTTATTAATCAAAGGTCAGGTACACTGGGTAGAACACAATGGTGTTTTGAGGGAAAATTAACCTCTGAGAAATGCTGAAGTTTTTTTTCCCCAAAGGAGCACAATGGAAAGGTCTATAGGTAACGTAAGCCTCTGGGAACTGAGAGCTCAGAAAACCATCCCAGCAGATTTTATTTTGAAATTTCTGTGAACAGAGGACCAGGCTTCCCACTTTCATTCTTTATAAAAATATAAATATGTTTTGCTTCAACCTATTTTAAAATGAGAGGGGGAAAAAAAAAAACAACCTTCAATCATTTCCTAGCATTTATTCCTGCAGCTCAGGGGTTTTGCTCCCCGCTCTGCTTCCTGCTCTAGGTGTTGGATTCTTCTAATTTCCTGTGGTGTATGGACAAGGGAGCTGATTGCAGAGTCATGTAAATATTCAAGTCGTGGCAATCTTTCCCCTATCAGCCCCCCTTGCCCTTTTGGCATCATTAATTATGGGGAAATTTGTTGTAGTTTCGACTGTAATTGCACGTGTGCTTCTGTCTGTGTAATTGTCTTTTGCCTAGCTCTAATTTAAAGAGAAAGGGAAACAGAAAGCCAGACGTTTGTTTCCTGAAGTTTCCTGTAATTATATCAAACCAGAAGAGGCCCCATCACAGATAAAATGCACAAAAGAAGCAAATTTTGTCCCCTTCTCCCAAGTTCTTCGAGCCACAACATGAAGACAGGCAACCTGTAGACACCTTAAAGTCTGTAGAGGTTGAACCTTCTTTTATCTGATGACTAGGTGCTGAAGAGTGTCCAGAGAAGGGCAACGAAGCTGGGGAAGGGTCTAGAGCCCAAGTGTGGGGAGGAGCAGCTGAGGGAGCTGGGGGTGCTGAGCCTGGAGCAAAGGAGGCTCAGGGGAGACCTTCTGGCTCTGCACAACTCTCTGAAGGTGGCAGGACAAGAGGAATTGGCTTCAAATTGCACCAGGGGAGGTTTAGGTTGGACACGAGGAAGAATTCCTTCCCCAAAAGGGTTGTCAAGGTCTGTCCCAGGCTGCCCAGGGCAGTGGTGGATCTTAAAGAGTTCTTCCAACCTCCTTCTGTGATTCTCTGACTCTATTGAGTGTCAGTGCAAACGATGGAAAAGCCAATCTTAGGAACCCAAGCAGCTTGAGCTATACTCACTTTTTGGAAGATGAGAGGAACTTTTATTCCAGGAACCTTTTTTTGATCGTTCTCCAGCAGGATGTTGAGAGGGACTCCAAAGAGGCCGTTCTCTTAAAAAAAATAACAACAACAAACATGAAAAAAGAGACAACACAGCCCCGGGTGCATCTTCTTTGCCAGGCTGAGCAGCATGCGGGTGGTCAGCAGGGGCAGTACCTCGTCCTCGCACCCTCTCTGCCCGGTTCCTCTTCAGCTCCACCCCCAGGGCATCGTAGAAGGCCGTCAGCTCGATGAGGGAGAGGTAACGGATCTTCTTCATGTCCTCAGGAGAGAGGTCTCCAACCTCTGTCAGGCCAAAGCGGCTCTGCCGAACCACGAAGTTCTGCAGCAGGGATGGGGCGTGGGGTTAGTGGCACAAAAGGGACAGGGAGTGGGTTTTGTTTGGGAAGGAATGTCCATATGCCACAGGAAGTCATGGCAGGGGAGATGGAAAACACCAAAGAAACAAGTCATGGAGCTGCTTAGGTGGGAAAAGACCTTCAAGAGCATCAAGTCTAACCAAGACTCAACATCACATCTCCACGGCTTGGAAAACCCTCCAGGGGTGGGGACTCCACCACTGCCCTGGGCAGCCTGGCACAGCCCTGGGCAACCCTCCAGGGGAAGAAATTGTTCTTAATATCCAACCTAAACCTCCCTTGGCACAACTTGAGGCCATTTCCTCTTGTCCTATCACGTATTCCCTGGGAGAAGAGCCCGACCCCCACCTGGCTCCAACCTCCTCTTGGAATTGTTGAGAGGGAGAAGGTCTCCCCTGAGCCTCCTTTTCTCCAGGCTCAGCACCCCCACAGCTGAACTACAACCCTGTCTATTGGCCTGGCATGTTTACAGAGCTTGCATCCATCTAGAAAATAAACCTGGGCAGCTTCTTGCTCATCATGTCCCCTTGCAGGTTGGCTGGTGTTGGAGCAGAACTATTGACCACACTGCTTATACTCCAGCTGGGACAAAAGGGCTGTGTCCTATTTGTGCAGGATGGACCATTTTTCTCTACTTCTGCCTCGTGCAGAGCACCTTTGGATGCTGTTGAAGCAGCTGACACATCACCATGGATGTGGCTTTAGAGTTGGCAGTGGTGGGTTAATGGTTGGACTTGATCTTCAACGTCTTTTCCAACCAAAAGGATTCCATGATCCTGTGACTCTGTGTGTGTGCATAAGGAATCCATGGCTGCTTTGCATATTACTCTTCTTTTATGAGGTCTTGTAGGAGACTTCAAATCAAAGAGCTGAGGATAAACCCAGAAGCAAAATCACTCAGTCCTGGTGCCAACCTGACCTGGTACTTTTTATTCTTCCAAAAGCTTTTAGGCTTAGAAACAGGACTCCCAGCAGCTAAGATATAATCTAGCCAAGCAGGGCTTGAACTAAAAGGGATTTTTAGTAATCTGGGAGCATGTGAAGATGTCCACATAGTTTAGAAGCTCCAATGTCACGGGCCAGAGCCAGGAATGTCGTTGCATCACGACAGAAGCATTTGTAGGAATGTCAAAAAAAAATATCCATCAGTTCTTGATATATTTATTAGACATAATAACAAAGTTATGGTAAAAAACCCCATGTTTTTCAAAGAACTGTGGATCTTTAGTATTGAATGTTTGATTTTGGGGTTGTTTTGGGGGTTGTTTTTGTGTTTGGTTTTGTTTGTTTGTTTGTTTTTAAATTTAATTGTCATTTAAAGTATTTGTTAGAATTAAAAATAATAAAATAATTTCAAATCATCTCCTCCCCTTAGGGAACGAAGTGGAAACCCAGCCTCTAATAATGTTTTGTTCCTGGAGATTTCAGCCCAGTTGTCCCTTTTTAAAGCAAATTTGGACTGGGTAGGTTTAACCCATCTTTAGACCAAGCCAGTCAACCAGATGAAGAAAAAAGGAAACAAACAAACAAAAGAATTAAACTTATAGAAGATTTAAAAAGTAAGAGGGGGTGAAGGACATCTAGATCATGTAGGGTAGGACTTCCTAAATTGTGCATGGTCTTTCAATAGGGATTAGTCATAATTGGGGGAGAAAGAGCACAGGGGATGGAATAATTCATTTATTTCCATGCTGTCTGGGGCATTTTGGGTCAGAACCTTCCCTCCCCAGAATGCAGCAATTCCCCTGTGAGCATTATGCTGAGACATGGAGCGTGGTCTTCTGAAACCACACAAAATACTAGACCAAATCTATGCATTTTGGTTTCAGTGATGCCAAAAGTCCCAAAGCAGTCAAAGCACAACAAATCACCTCGAAAATAAGGAAAAATCACACACCTACATATATTTTCTGAGGGGAAAAAGTGTGTTTAGCCATGAAAAAAAATAAGAAACCCTCCAAAGTGGATTGCAAAGGGTGGCTACAAGGATTTTCCACAGTGGCTGGATGTTTTCTAAGGTCACTGTGATGTGACTGGGTGAAGGTGTGGAGCTGGGCTTCTTTCTTCTGTCTCATATCACAATTTTCCAGTGCTTCTTCTTATAGATACTGGAGTCATCATATGCACCACTGAAGGAAGCATATGAACTCTATATTGTGATGTATAATCTCTCTCTGTGCAGCTCAGTGTATGTGACCTGTGCTGGGTACATGGGAAGAGATCATCCCTCTGGTCTTGGCACCTCAAATCCTGGGGTCAGTTTTTGGTCCCTCACTCCCAGAAGGACCTTGATGGGCTGGAGTGTCTCCAGAGAAGGACAATGGAGCTGCTGGGGAAGGGTCTAGAGGCCAAGTGTGGTGAGGAGCAGCTGAGGGAGCTGGGGGTGCTGAGCCTGGAGCAAAGGAGGCTCAGGGGCGACCTTCTGGCTCTGCACAGCTCCTGACAGGAGCCTGGAGCCAGGGGGGGGTCAGGCTCTGCTCCCCAGGAACAAGGGATAGGACAAGAAGAAATGGTCTCAAGTTTCAAGACCTAGGAGATGTTTAGGTTGGCTATTAGGAAAAAATGTCTTCCCCCAAAAAAAGGGTTTTGAAGCCCTGTGCCAGGCTGCCCAGGGCAGTGGTGGAGTCCCCACCCCTGGAGGGGTTTCCAAGCCGTGGAGATGTGGGGTGAGGGACACGGGGCAGTGGGGACCTGGCAGTGCTGGGGGATGGTTGGACTTGATGATCTTAAAGGTCTCTTCCAACTCAAATGATTCTGTGATTCAATAAAACCCAGGCTGGGAAGCAGCCCCAAGCAGCAGAGCAGCAGAGTGGAGTCTCTGTAAACACACGTAGCATGGACCAGCTGATCTACCTGGACAGGCTCCAACCTGCTGGGGATGTAATGCAGGAAATCACTGTGGTAAAAAATAAACCAGCTGAGGAAACGTGTCAAGACCCAACTTACAGGCAGAGCAGAGTCTTCCTTCTTGAACCTCTGGTTTTTTGGCCTTTCTTGGATTTTTGGAAGGATCGTGATGGATTCAGAGAAAGAGATCTCATAGGAAAGCTCTTCTGTTACAGAGGGGCTGCCCTTAGCCAGGCCACAATCGAGGCAGCTCTTAGCTGAAAACAAGGGAAATTGGAGAGGAATGTTGAATATATTCTGGCATTGAGTCCACAGACATCAAAAAAACAGAACCAAGATGACAAAAATCTTGAGAAAGTAATAAAGGAAGTGCTTCAAAGGGGGATTTCAGTGTAAACCACAGCATGTTCCTGTTCTGTCTGGAGGAAGCAACCCCTTAGAAATAAAATCCCTATTTTCATTTTCAGTTATTTAACTTGCTGCTTTTCATGAGAAAGTTACAGGCTGGGGCTTCCTGTTTATCAGGAATTATCAGTGGGACACTCATGAGTCCCAACGTTGACGACTTTCAGGGCTCATCCCTCACATCTCAGGGTGATTTT
This sequence comes from Merops nubicus, assembly GCF_000691845.1. Lineage (NCBI taxonomy): Eukaryota > Metazoa > Chordata > Aves > Coraciiformes > Meropidae > Merops > Merops nubicus. Next base: position 23,183 of record NW_008633098.1, on the reverse strand, counting down.
TAGGTTTCTGTGAAGGGCCAGCTCTTAGCCTCACAGAACTGCAACAGAATCATCATTTTCTTTGGAAGTGAAGTAAAATTTCAGCCCCCCAGGACTGCAGAGAAGAATCAACTACCACAACCCAAGTGCCTTCAGAAGCCATGGAGATCAGAAAGTGGATTACAGAGCAGTGTGTGGTTTATAAACATACTTTTGCCCCATGAGTTTTTGAGTCATTGCATTCACAAACAAAGGGGCTTGAACTTCTTTTGGCAACACCCTTTGTTTTGCAAGTCTACTGGGAAAGAGCTGTGTTATTAAGAACACTTCTGGGCTGTGGCCTTAGATGTACCTCTGACCATTTGGTTCCTCATCTCTTCTGGAGCTGAGATATCAGCAGAGCAGAGCTGAGCTATCAGCAGAGATAAAGAATTACCTTTTGCAACCACAGAAAATGTCTGGGGAACTAGATCTGGAGGTGAACATCTCAGGGACTTGTTTAGAAACATGGGTATTGACATCCCTTTAGTTAAGCCCTGAAAAATGGTGATGGGAAGTAAGAGATCTCTTTCCAAATAAGAGATGGACATTCCCAGGGAAGGCTGCTGTGAGTCACCCAGATGTTGTCATTCTCATCCAGCCAATCTCTGTCAGAGCATGTCCAAAATAACACCCTTAGTAGATCAATCTAATAGGGCAGGACCAGAAAAAATGATAAAATTTCTAATCCAACAGTTTCTGCAGGGCTGGAGAAGCCATGTGAAGGGAATAGGCTTTATTTTTGGCCACCATTTGCAACAAGAAAACGCACTGCTGATGTATTTTTTGGGGCAAATTCTGCCCCTACATGGTTTAGGGGTTATTTTTACATCCCCACCCTCGTCCTGATCAACCTTTTTCAGCCACTGATGCCTCAAGGGCAGGGATCTGGGGCTGTACAACTCCAGTCTTAACTGGGAAATTTTGGCTCCTGCATGACAACAGGCTGGCAATGAGTTTTTAAGGCAATATCTGCAGCATGAAGGAGGGGAGGAAACTCTGAACCACACAAGGATCTTGCTGTCTGTCATTTTCCTAGGAGGAAATGAACACTGGTTGCACATCAGCATACTCACAGCTCACTGAGTTCCAAACTGGCTTCTGCCCGGGGTGCTGGATACCATTAGAAGGAACTGGTGACACTGGAACTGTCTCAAATGTGGGCTGCTAGGGAAGGAGAAACAATCAGACTTCAGTGAAGGTAAAAATCTATGCACAGAAACTGCTGCAGTTCACACCACAGGGCATCACTCTCAGCTCACACCCTCCCACCCCCTTTCCACATCCTGGTGTAACCTGGCTAAGGAGTCCTCTCCTAGACAACGACCCAAATTAGCTAAATAAATTGCTCTATATAATTGTCCTAAGCAAAAGGTTCTTGGCAAATCGTGCCTTTAACCCTTTTGGCCACAGATCTTTGTTGGCTCTCCTATCAGAAATAGTCTGTGTCAGAAATGAGGCTGCTCGTTGCCTTTCAGGATTGGGGCAAATTATTAGTGGATGGATGTCTTCCCATAGGTTATGGACTCACACTTTATCAGTGAACTGCAGAAAGAGTTTTAGGGGGGAAAAAGTAGTCCTTTAAATCCCCAAATTGGCCGTTTATCACCAAGCAGCAGTGCCTCAGGGCAGAAATTTTGTCTTCAAGGCACAGGAGGAGCATCATTCAGGCTGCTAAAAAAACCCCAGGTATTTAAAAGACAGGCTGCTCTTCCAATTGGAAGCCTGGAATAATGTTGCAGGTGTTTTTATTCAGGCTGGTTGGGTAAAAAAAGTCAAATTTAATGGGAATAAAATCTCTCCTAAGAAAATCCATTCAATGGGCTGCAAACTTGGTAGCAAATGGGATTTGAGTCACAAGGGATTCCTTTGCCAGAAGCCTGTAAGGACCACTGATGTTTCTTTTTAACAAGGAGAACTGTAGGATGGTTTCATGATAAAATCCCATAAAATTTGCACAAAAGAGTTTAGGGCATTAAAAAAGAAGCATTATAAATTCCAGGTGGGAGTATTGAGCTCTGCCTTGGGGCAGCTGGATACATGAACCATGGACAATATCAGGGGGATTAAAAATATCATCTTTTTGGGCTCATTTCTCAGCCCCCACAGTGAGAGTGTATAAAGAAGCCAAATTTAAGTCTTTTTTTTTGTGAAAATCTCTTCCAAACAGGACCAACACCTCCCTTCCTCTCCTTTTTTTCTTCCTCATTTTAATCTTTGGATAATATGATAAAAAGAAATGGAAGGCTGGGAATAAACCTTTTCAGTGCATGACTTTTAAAGATCCAGGTGATTTCTTGAGTGAAAAAGAAGAATAAAAAGCTTTGGAAGCTCATGTCCTAATGCATGTGGAAGGGTGAGAGTCAAATTGTGTCCTTAACTAAATCAGGAGAGCTTTATTCATCTGGCTGGAGCTCCAGCAAAGCCAAGACTTCTCACATCCTAATTTCTGCCTGGAAGTGATTCCTGAGACACTTCTCATTATCTGATACCAAAAATGAGCCCAGCGTTTAGTGGTAAAATACACACAGGGATTTCCAATGGGAAGAAGAAACCAGGAAAAGATGGAGAAGAAGAGGCAGAAAGCCCTTTAGTAGCTACCATAATTGTAGAAGATTTTTAAAACCAATCATCTGAGCCCCAAAGCACCCAAATTTTCTTGGAGGCAAGAGAAATAAAGGCAAAGGAGAGATGATTTATAGCACTGGTCAGGATACAAGTTGCCCTTGCTTTGGATATAGCCATATTTCCAAGCTTGCCATCAGGAATGCTTTTCCATGCAAATAGTTAGTGATTCCTCTTTAATTAGCACGTGATTTATTTATTTATTAATTATGATTTTAGGCACGGTTTCAATTAGCACAATAGCTTTTTCAATGCAAAGGGTTAGTGCTATGTAACTAGGACATGATTTTCTCACACCTTGCTCAGCTTAAACCTGCTAAAAGAAGTCTGGAGGAGTTTTAGCTGATGACACCACCCAGGGTTGGGCTGCTAATGAGCACGATGCTTCATTTCCTCTCTCCAGTGACAAAATCAATGTCCTGCCTCCCCCCCCTCCCCTCCCACCAGTCGTAGTTTGATTTTTCGAGGCTTTGAGCAGCAGCAGAGCTGATAGCTCCTGATGGAAGCAGCAGGGGACCAGCAGTAAGGGAAATCAGGGCACTGTGGTTAATAAACCATCCCATTCAAGCTTGGGAGAGTGGCTGCTGCACGTAGGAGTGTCTGAAACAGAGCAAAGGACCTCAACTGCTTCACCAAGGCGTCCCTCTGGGATGGGGGGGGCTGCATTTTGCCCCCATGGCATCGAGCCAGGTGGGGCAAGAATAAAAAAGCAAAACCAAACCAAACCCCAACGACCAAAAACAACAAAAAAAAGGGAAATATGGCTTCATTTCCTTTCATTTCAGTTCACTTAGGCTGCTGAGGAAACATTCCTGCCCTGAGGGGATGGACCTCAAGACCCTTTTGCTCTGTGTTGACCCACACGGAGCCTGGACACCCCCCAGAAAAGCAAAACCTCTAGCAGACAGGGTTTTTTTTTTGAGAACAGAAAGAAGGAACTAGGGCAAATCTCTCTGCCTCTCCCAGAGGACAACGATTTCTGCCTCTTCAGTGGTCCCCTAAATCTCATCTCAGGCGACCCTCGTGAGCTAATCACCTTTTCTCTCATCATTAGCCACAGAAGAGAGTAATCCACCCTGTGACCCAGCCCTCCAGGCTCCTGCAAGGCTTGGGTTGTTGGGAAGAAGGTGTAAATCTCTCCTCCTAATGGGGGAGGATTATAGAGTTATATGAGGCAATTAGAGCTGGTTTCCTCTTTGCCACCTGTTTACTTCTTCCTTTCCCAACTGAAAAGCAGGATGAGAAAGCAAAACTCCTTTACATCATCTGGAGCAAGCTTAGATTTGCCCCTTCCTGCCCCCTTGTTGCTCTTTTTGGTTGGGTTGCTCGTATCCCCAAATGGATTCATCACAAAGATTCAGGGGTGGCTCTTGTGCCATGTCCAAAGAGGCAGGAGATACCCTCAGAGGCAGCTGATACCTCCTCACAAAGCTCTGCTGAGGAAGCCCCCAGGTGACACCACAAGCCCCCCCTGCAGTGGGTTTATCCCTGATAATTAAGGCAAAGCTTCTAAATCCCCTAAGAAGCAGCAGAGGGGGGAGCAAGGGTCAATGGGAGAGGAAAAAGGGTGCTGGGAACCTTGAGGGTTTGGGGGAATACTGTTTTGCAGTCCATTGGAAGGAGGTGGTGGTGTGCTGTGTTTAACACTTAGCACCCTGCAGAACGACCTGTTTTTGGAGGAAGATTAATTAGAAGCCTTAATTACTTCTTTGATCTTATCTTTCAGACTTTTACAGCACAGAACTTAGAGGTAAAACATTGACTTGAAGCTCCTGGTTCCTTTTTGGCAAGTGAGAAACAGGAGTGAAGAATAAGCAGGTCACAACCAGATCAATAATGTGCCTACCCCAAAAAAAAACCAGGCAGAAGATTTGATTGGCTGATTGATTGAAATTTATCAGGGAATTTAAGCTTGATTATAATTTTTTAATACATTTTCAAGACATTAAGGTTTGCAGAGGGTGGAATCAGGAGGAGTGAGCTAATCCAACACAAAGTGCCAGCACCTTTTCATGCAAACATGCCTGAGGTCTCCTGCTGGAAACTACCCACAGACCTCTGAATATTGCTGGGTAATTTGTGAGATGTGGGCAAGAGCTTCTAAAGAGCCCAAATACTTAATCTGGAGACAAAAAAATCAACTCCACAACCACCAGATCATTGGAATTTTAATAGAAGGACGTAGCTACAATTTTGTTTCCCAATTTTTTTGTGTTAAATTCATCCAGCATGCCAAGCCTTGAGGATGAATAGAAAAGGACAAAGCAATTTCATCAGAAAAAAAGAGTTTGTTGGAATTTTTTGGAGGCAAGGACTTTACCAGCCAGTTGCAGTCTTGCTGGCAGGGGTTTAACTGCTGCTGCAGATTTGCACCCAGGTTGCTTCAAGTTTTATTTCACCACTCAGAATGCTGAGTAAATAGGAAGCGTCCCCAGTAGCCAGCAAAAAAATTGATTTGCTACCAAGAATAACCCACAAATTTCCAAAAAATTAAAAGAGTAAATGTTAGTCTTGATAGGAGGTTGCAGGAGGAAGGCTGGGAACAGGTAGAACGTTATGGTCCAGGTTAGTTGCAATACCCTGACAGATTCTGATCTGTTTTAGCAGAGGACTTTAGAGCCCTAATGGCTCAATGGTTGGACCTGATGATCTTAAAGGTCTTCCAACCTAAAGGATTCTATGATCTGTTTTATTTGTTTTCATCCTTTCCCTCAAAATCCAATAAACACACCATTAAACATCTGGATTTAGTGCCAGGAGCTGCTGCTTGGCTGCTGGCCATTGTCAGCAGAGAAGAGGTCCCGTCTGGTAGAAGCTTTGCTGGGCTGCTTGCAAAATGCATCCAAAAAACCCTAATTAATTAAAAAAATGAAGCTGCAAACCGTTCAGTAGGCTGAGTTGGCTACTTACAGAAGGGTCACTGGTGCCAAAGATGTCTCTCACATCCCGCACCGTGTGCTTGTTCTTCTTCCTCAGGGTCTGGGTGTAGGTGTTGTACCTCTTCTGGACGGCGGCAGCTTGGGTCCGGGTCAGGGTGGACAGCAGGGCTTGGCCATCCTCCTCTTCTGCTCCCGAGATCAACGTAGATAAACCCACCTCCTGCAGCCATTCTGCCTCCAGCTCCCCTTCTGTGGAGGGAGAGAACGGGTTACCAAGCCTGGCAAGGGAAGGAGAGGGGGCTGGAGGTAGGGAGGTGGCATGGTGGACCTCTGCCTGAGCCTCTACCTCAAGAAGACTCCACTTCAAATCTTTTTTAGGCCACAAGTGTGAGTTAATTTAGTTTTGTCTACATGCTGTCAACTTTCAACTTGGTGGGGTCTCCACAGGAGAGGCTTGGGAGAAGAAGAGCCACGAGAATGATCCAAGGGCTGGAGCAGCTCTGCTGTGAGGACAGACTGAGAGAGTTGGGGCTGTTCAGTCTGGAGAAGAGAAGGCTCCCAGGGGACCTTATTGTGGCCTTCCAGTATCTTAGGGGGGTCTACAAGAAAGCTGGGGAGGGACTTTTTAGGATATTGAGTAACAACAGGACTAGAGGGAATGGGGCAAAGCTGGCAGTGGGCAGATTCAGGCTGGATGTGAGGAAGAAGTTCTTCCCCAGGAGAGTGGTGAGACCCTGGCATGGGTTGCCCAGGGAGGGGGTTGAGGCCCCATCCCTGGGGGTCTTTAAGGCCAGGCTGGAGGAGGCTCTGAGCAGCCTGATCTAGTGGGAGGTGTCCCTGCTCATGGCAGAGGGGTTGGAACTGGGGGATCCTTGTGGTCCCTTCCAACTCTGACAGATTCTGATCTGTTTTAGCAGAGGACTTTAGAGTCCTAATGGCTCAAGGGTTGGACTTGATGATCTTGGAGGTCCCTTCCAACCTAAATGATTCTAGGATTCTAAGAAGAGAATAGGGTTTTCTTTTTAACCTGGGCATCAACACACTCCTTTGAATAAGGCAGCAGAGTAACTAACCCGACCCAGCAAGGTCACTAAAACCCAACCCCTCATTCCAGAGGATAAATGACATAAATTATCATTTACACCACATTGTACCAGATGAAACCATTTGGCAGGTGGGAATTAAATTGGTGTTTTGATGAAAATAAGCAGAAATAGTGGTGTGTGCAGGAGAATAACGTAGTTAAGGATGAGACACCTCAATGCTCATTCTCTACCTGACAATGGTTCCTGAGAGAATTCTCTACCTGTTTCTCCACTGGTTCAGTGCTGCAGCTGGTTCTCTAGTGCCACTATGCACAGTGTGGAGAAGCTTTTTCTTCCCTGGCTCTATCAAACTTGAGGGAAGCTTCTGATGTCTTCTCATGGAGCCACACCTGCAGCCACCCCACCACCAAAACCTAGCTGTGCAAAGCCAACACAGGATTGCACTGTCACTTTGAAAGAATATCCCATCCCTGGAGGACAAGGAGAAGTTCCTGATCTATTTTCTTTAAATAAATCAGTAATTTTAAATTCTGCTGTTGGTGCTCTTTTACTTCTCTACTTTTTAAATGACCATAGTCTCAAAATCTCTCTTCTCGAAGGAGATTTTGAGATCCTTCCTTTTGCTTCTGTGAACAACCCTAGCTCAGCAACGTGCTGCTGGAGAGGAGACAGGAATTGCATTCCAGCTCTGACAGAAGAAGAGCTATCCCAGAGAAACACCTCTAAGAGGAAACAGATTCATCTGCAGCACGTTCTAGAAGACCAACCAGTCGATGAACTTATTGTCCTGCTCTTAACAGCAGGTTGGTATTTCTGCTCTGTCTTTATTGCCTCTCCTTGACATCAGAATGTAGGCAGATTGATGGATGACAGTTTTTGCTGCTCTTTGGCAGTTAGAGGCACAAAAAAGATGACAGGATTGGGTGGTAGGACAAGTGAAAGCTTCTTACCCAAGTGCCATCATTAACTGCCTTGTGTATTCACAAAGCTCTACAGAATTGTCTCCTTCCAAGTTTTAGCAGAGGACTTTAGAGCCCTAATGGCTCAATGGTTGGACTTGATGATCTTAAAGGTCCCTTCCAACCTAAAGGATTCTATGATTCTATGATGTCCCAGCTCCCCTGTATCCCATGAGACACCTTGTCTCCACTCTGATCACCTCACTCTTGGTGAGCTTCAAACCATTGGTTCCACCACCCTCACTCTTCCCTCTAACAAGGTCTCTTCTCATGTGCTGTTCAAGCCACATCCATTCAAATTTCAGTTTCTTAGTTATATCCATTTTGGCTTTTCCCTTGGCATATTCTTTCCAAGAATTTAGTTTTCAATCAAACCTGGCTCTCATGGTGCTATGAAAAATTAAGCAGACATGAAATTCCTCCTGCTTACCAGCCACCCCTCTGACTTTTTTTCTCTGGCTTCTTCCCTCTTCCAACCACTCACAAACAACAGACTAAGAAACAGCCACAACCAGGGGGGTAGAACTATTAAAAAGAAGGATTTTCTGCATTAAAAAGCCCCAAAATTTTATGACACATAGGTTTAACAAAGGGTTGTCAAGCCCTGGACCAGCCTACCTGGGACAACAGTAGAGTCCTTATCTCTGGAGGGGTTCCCAAGCTGTGGAGATGTGGGGTGAGGGACACGGGGCAGTGGGGACCTGGCAGGGCTGGGGGAAGGGTTGGATTTAATCATCTTGAAGGTCTCTTGATGGATATTGGGTTTTATTTTGCCCTGAGGGCTTCCACATTGATTTTCATGTTTTGATCCTCAGCAAGGAGTATTATCCTATTAGGAGCTTAATAGAACTCACTATTATTTCTAAGATTTATAATCCCAGGCTGAATAGATTCCTGAAGTTAACACAGGACAAGCACTGCCTGGGTTGTGTGTGGGTATATGCAATAGAAATGTGTTTATAACAACAATGTGAAGGTAAATGAAGTGTGGAGATTTACTGCACTTTAACTTCCAGCCTCATTTCTAGCTCTGGCCAGAGGGGGAAATGATCAATGCAATACAAAGAGAGGAAGAGGGGACTGCAGCAGATCTTGCCCTGTGATGAGGATTTAGCTCAGCAGTGCTGAAACTGTTGGAAAAGTTCCTGAAGGACACAGAAAATGGGCTCGTGCAGCATCTGGTCCTACTAACTTACTAACTCCCAGGTAGGTGACACTCCTCTGACCAGGCTGACAAGTTAGGGACACTCAGCTCACACTGCTGAGTGCATGAAGGAGGCACTGAGAGGTTCACAGGCTCTTTTTGGGGTCTCCAAGGTAGAGAGCATGATCAGACAGGAATTTTCCCAAAGCCATTGAGGCAGATTGTTTTTCTGCCTTCCTACAGCACTAACCATAAAGTTTCAATGATAGACCCCAATCTAGTTTTATTTGAGACCATGGGTCAGCACAGAGATGGATTTAAGCTGTCAGACCATAACCTTCATAGCAGACTGAGGCTTCTGGTGACCAGAGGTCTTCTCCTTTTGCTTCCAGTCCTGCTGGGCATGAGTGAATGGAAGGTGTTCCCTATGGAAACAGCACGTGGCTGGAGCTGGATACCTCTGTGTGGGACTCTTACCATGACTGATTACATATTTGGTGGCTTAATAAGGTTGTTCTTATTCCCCCTTTTCCCTCTTTTTCCTGGTAGGAGAATTAATGACACCCCACTGCACGTCAAGGTAAGAAAAACACATCATCACCCCTGTTAATAATTGTATGGAAAGACCACATCACAGTTTCAAAATCTCCTCCTGGATCAGCAGTTCCCACACTGGTGCCCATGATCCATAAAAAAGGGCTCCAGCAGTTATCAACGGGTCATCACCTCCAAAGAAATTGGGTTTCATCCTCTAGCCACACCTGGTATTTTAGTGTTGCACAACGTCAGTGGGGTCATAACTGGGGGAAAACAAATGAAAGCTGCTGTTCTAGGTGTTATCAGATCTTAGACAAAGCTGCACTGCCACGAGCTACTGCACCTATGACACGTTTCCCCAAATATGTGGCCAAAAAGGAGAGGGGAAAATGTTAAGGGAACAGGATGAGGGAGGTGGAAATACCTTCAGCATGACCTGTGTGAGTGATGAATGAATTTTGACAAGCAGGGAGTCTGAAGGGTGTAGCCAGCCATATATGCAGATTTATCTCTAATCTCTCTTAGAATTGCATCTAAATTGGGCAAGCTCAGAGAAAGAGGCACTTACTTATCAAATTTCTGATAGTACCAGGTGATATGGAACTAAAAACAGCTTCAAGACTTTCATAACTTCAGCATTATATCCTACCCAAAGCCAGAAAATGGAAAATTCCAATTTACTAAATGAACTTTTGAGTTCTTCCATATGTTTTGGTTTAGTCTATTGAACGTTGGAGATGAAGTTTTCATTTAGTGCCTCTCTTTTCTGAATGACATCAAACTTGTCACCCTGAAAGACAAATAAAATCAATGCAAAAAACCCCCAACTCACTCCCAAAGTGAATTTAAGCCTCAGTGCCTAAACCAGACTGAATTATTCTTTCTTTCCAGTGATGTCTTGTACATTGGCTGTGACGTTCAGAGGTGGAGCTACAACGATCATGGACTTCTGCTCATAGTGTTTGACACAAGGAGGGAGATCAGGGCAGGACTAAAGAGATGAGGCAAAGCCAAAAGAGATGAGTCAAAGCCAAGGTGTGAGGAAAACGTGGAGTTTCTGTGCTCACCATCAGCAGGTTTGAATTCCAGGAGAGTTGCTTCTTCAGATCCATCCTCGCTGCTCTCCTTGATGCTCTCCACTTCACACCAAAAGTCCTCCATGGAGGTGCTGTCCATGGAGACCTGAGAGTTGGAGCGACTGAAGGCAGGAGGAGGTGCTGACTCGTTGGAAAGCATCCTGTTAATCCTTCGACAACGAGGGAGAGACTTTCTGAAAAGAGATAAAGATAAAAATCTCTATCGTGGTGACTTGTGCCATGAGGACATAACTAAGGCTTCACCAGGGACTCTACCAGGGAGCAGGGAACAAGATGTTGGAGACAACGTTCAACCAGACACAGTTCTGGTGGTCTTCATGATGTCTGTGATTCTATGAGTCTGTGATTCTGTGTCATTTCTATTTCTAACCCTGACACCCACCATGGGATGCTGGAAAAGGATTTTAACGTCTTCGTGCCTCAGTTTCTCTTCCTTCCTATCCCTTCCTGGTTTGCTGAAATGCTTCAGTGCAAAGTTGTTTGGGGAAAAATAATCAGAGGTGGGAACCCTGAGAGACAATTCGTTCACAAAATCATCAAAATCGACAACAAAATCAACACCAAATCAAAACTCAAGATACAAAATCATTTTGGGCCCAGAAGAGGATTAAAAACTTGAAATATTTTAATTCGAAAGAAAAATTACTTTTTATATGAAAACTCTTTTAAAAGCAACTATTTTTTTCCCTTATACTACATTAAAATAAATCTTAATGAACGTTGCCTTTGAAATGAAA
>NW_008633098.1:3458-12100 GCF_000691845.1 Merops nubicus | reverse complement strand
TGATCACAGGTTCCCAAACACTTACCCTAAAAATAAGATTTCAAGTTCTGACTCTATACAGAGATTGAATCAAAACTAAGAAGTTTGTTCCTTTGTCTTTTCCTACTGTAAATTCTTGCAGTTATTTAAATTCATTCCAGATTTTATTAAACACAAAAGTCTTGCCTGACTTTGCTCTTTCACATTATTCTGGCTGCATTAAGCAGCTTTTCTAAGTGTAATTACAGGAGTTATAGTAAATAGTAGAAAAAAACCACAACAAATATTTGTACCAAGGAGTCAGGAGGTGAGGGAATTACAGCAGAGATCTAAACTGCAGGGATGAATGGAAAATTCTCTCTTGTGGCCTTCACTTATCTGAATTAATTGGAATCCAGCTTCCCTTTCTCTTCCTTTTCTTTGTGGCATCATCCTGCCACAGGCCTTGGTTTAAAACCACAGGCATCACTTCTACTCCACTAAAGAAGAAACAAGATGTTTCCTTTTCGGTGTCTGCCTCCTTGTTGAAGGTTTTGTAGTGGGTGTATAAGCAATATATTAATTAATAAAACTGGCTGGATGTGCCTCTCCCCCTTTGCAGTGCTGCACCCCTCCTCATCAGTGCAGGGCTGGCTCCTGCAGCCTCCTCCCTCCAGCTGGGTGGTCCCAGGGGCTTCCTCCTTGGGTAGAGTCATAAAGTCCTTTTGACTAAGATCATTGAGTCCAACCTTAACACAGCACTGCCAAGGCCAACTGTGTCCCTAAGTGCCTCGTCTACATGTTTTTTTAAATACTTCCAGGGTTGGTGACTCCACCACTGCCCTGGGCAACCTGGCACAGAGAAGAAAATTTCCCTAATTTTTCCTACTGTCCAACCTAAACATCTCCTGGCACAACCTGAGGCCATTTCCTCTTGCCCTTATCTCTTACTCTGTTGGAGCAGAGCCCGACCCCCCCCTGGCTCCAGGCTCCTGTCAGGAGCTGTGCAGAGCCAGAAGGTCTCCCCTGAGCCTCCTTTGCTCCAGGCTCAGCACCCCCAGCTCCCTCAGCTGCTCCTCCCCACACTTGGCCTCTAGACCCTTCCCCAGCAGCTCCGTTGCCCTTCTCTGGCTACACTCCAGCCCCTCAAGGTCCTTCTTGGAGTGAGGAACCCAAAGTTAGGTCTGAGCCCCAGGCTGGGGAGCTGTGATGGAAACAACAGAGCACAGCAGAGCCAACTGTGGCCATTATCAGTGCTTCAAAAAGGCCAAGCTCAAACCTTTGCCTCCTTCTGAACACAGGGAGGTGCAATAGGGATGATTCAGGTCCCAAACATGCCCATGTGCTCTTGGTCAGCTGCTGGGAAGCAAAAGAAAACATCCCATGGTGCTGTGGAGACCCATGTCCTCCAGGAAGAGAGGTGCTGTCTTCAGTGTTTCCACCCTTTGTTTCCCCTTCCAAACAGCAGATGAGTGTTTGCTTTTAAACATAGCACTGAAAGTGTTATTGTTTTAATCAGAACAAGCCACAGTCACCAAACCTGAGAAGAATTCATGACCCAAGTGTGGTTAGAGTTATTTGAGTGCCTTCCATGTAGCTCTCCCTCTGGGGAAGTGTGAGTGATTCAGGCAGTGCTTGTTTGCAAAGCCTCAGATGACTGGGGCACCTGATAAATCACAATTACTGTAATTAGGTCTCTGGACATGGCAGCCTCTGGTGTGTCAGGCACATCCCTCTTCCCTCCATCATCACCAGCAAGGAAGAAAACAAAAACCAAGCCTCACAAGGCTTGAATATGGTGAGTTCATACTGTAGTGAGAGTTCCTGAGCAGAGGTTTCAACCAGCAGGAGCAGAACCTCTGAGAAGAAGCCAGAAAACCTCCTCTCTTCAGCTGGGAGCTGGTGGGGATGGGGGGAAGAAGCCCAGTCAGCTGCTCACTGCTGGGGAGAGCTGTGCTTTTTTTTGTTTAAAAGGTGATAGTGAACACAAATAAAGCTCAGGGTTCTGCTGAGAGCCTCATGCTGCTGCCCTCTGAGCAATTCATACCTCTGCTGGGTACCAATCCTTGTACAAAGAGGTCCCTGTACCTGCACGGTGCAGAGCTCCCACATCAGCAGTGGTGGGAAGAAATGCTGGCACTGGTCTGAGATTGAAATCATAGAATATTTGGGGTTGGAAGGGACTTTTGAAGGTCATCCAGCCCAACCCCCCTGCACTGAGCAGGTACATCTGCAACTAGAGCAGGTTGCTCAGGGTCCTATCCAACTTCTCCAGGGATGGAGCATTGACCACCTCTCTGGGCAGCCTGGGCCAGGGGCTCACCACCTTCATCATAATAAAGTTCTTCCTTGCCCCAGCCCAACTCTCTCCTGCTGGGCTCCCAGCAGAGGGGTTCCCCCCTCGGGGCATTGCTGGGGCTCCTCTGGCCCCGCTCCAGCAGCTGCCTGGCTCTGCTGTGCTGAGGACTCCAGAGCTGCCCCAGCACTGCAGGGGGGTCTCCCCAGAGGGGGCAGAGGGGCAGGATCCCCTCCCTGCCCTGTGCCCACCCTGCTGGGGGTACAGCCCAGGATTCTGGGTGCTGGTCTCCAAGCACACAACCCAACCCATGCTGGATGAGGTGGGTTTTTTTTTCCTTGATAGCATCACTGGCTCCAATCATTTAGTCATGCTCAGGGAATTTAAATATTTCCTGCCCTCCCAGTGTGAATCTTGACCGTGACCCTTGTGCTCTTCATGCACTACACCACACTGATCTCTGGGCTTTGACTCCATCAGCACTTCATCTGGCTCAAACCAAGGCTGTTTATTTCACCATATTAGGAAGAAAGAGGCTTGGGGAGTTGTTTCTTTTCTCCCCACGGCGATGATGATGTTCTGTAACACAACCACACCAAAAAAAACCCAGCTCCAAACAGACCACGTAGCACAGCAACAGCTGCTGTGACAACCAGCTTTGAGGTCCCTGAGAAATCAAAGTGCATTGATAACAACATTAAAAATATGGAGCTTATTTGGAAAATCAGCTGAACAAAGCCTCTGGAGGACCTCAGGTATGAGGCTTGTTGCCTCAGCGTGGGTTAAATCAAGCTGTGTAAAATTCCTGGCACAAGTTAGGCAGAGATGCTTTATCCTTGTTGGTAAACAGCTGAATCTTGCTTCCAGGAGGCCTGGGACAAATCTTCTGCCATTATTCTGAGTGCTTATTAAAAGCTCATGTTCTTGAGAAGAATCCCAGCTGCTGTTTTGACCCATATACCTGTGGCTTTCATTCTGGAGGAAGTGGTCTTGCTTTTATGTGACCATGGCTCTTGTCTCCATTTCCTCCAGCCAAAAGCTGCTCCAAACAGTTTCAGGAAGATAAATAAATAATAAGCATAAAACTACTGAGGAAGCAAAACGTGTTCTTCACTGCTTTCAATTCATTCTGGAAGGACACTGGACGAGCACTGACTCAGCAAGCTGCCTCAGAAACAGCTCAACCAGCCCAGGTCCTGTCACCTGGGACCTCTCCTAACAGAAAATCTATATTCTCTATAATCCTTTTCACCCTCAAGGCTTCCTGGCTCTTCTTCCTTTTTTTTTTTCCAGTTTCTGTAGAGAAGTTTACATGAAGAAAACGTTTCCACTGAGCCAAATCTGTTGTTCTCCCATAAAATTTGATAAACCAGGTAAGTTGTAATCACAGAGCTCATGATTATCCAGTTGCCTTTGCTCCCCACACACACAGGCAGTTGGGAGATGATCTGAAAATTTGACTAAATGAAACACAGGAGGTATTTTACATCCTGGCTTGCTAGATGGAAAATGCTGGGGGGAGAAAGTTGAACCTTAAAGCACTGAGCAAAAATTGCAGTGATTCCACTGAACGAGCTAAATTTGTTTTCAGGGTGTTATTAACAAAAATAAATTAAAAAGCCACACAGATAGAAACCCAAATCCCTGAAAATAATAATAGGAAGGGAAAAGTGCACCACAATGGGCAATGTTATCAAAGGAAAAGCTCTATTACTGGATATTGGTCACAGAAGAAAGGGTTAAAGAGCTCCAGAGAGGAGAAATATGATGACAACATGTAGAAAGCTTTCTGTGGAAGGATTTTTGCAATGAATCAGGGTATTTCCATGGGGCACAGGAGGCTGATCCAGCTCTGCATTTGCCCCAGTACATGTTCATAGCACTGGGGAGATGCAATAGGAAAGGAGGCCTCTTAAACCTGTATTTTATGTTCTGTGTATCTGGCAGATGTGTTCTGCTCAGGGTCTGACAGCAGGCATTGATTTCAGGGTAGCCAAACCAAATCCAACAGAAAATCCTCATCCTATCCCCAAAGTGAAGGTCTGTCAAACCTCACGAAGAGCTGGTTGGGGGACACCTCATGATGGCTCATTAAGGATACAGCCAGGCTTGTCCCAAACCAAATCCAACAGAAAATCCTCAAAGTGAAGGTCTGTCAAACCTCACAAAGAGCTGGTTTGGTGACACCTCATGATGGCTCATTAAGGGTACAGCCAGGCTTGTGTTTTCACTTTAATCAAGTCATGGGTGGCCACGAATCCATAAAACAAACAGGAGCTATAAAGCCACCTTGTAGCTAAACCCAGTCTTTAATCCCTGTTTACACAGAGAGACAGGACATCTTACCCTTGGGGGGTCATTACACTTCATTTCACTCAGCAGGGTGAACCTGCTTCACCACAATGGGTCACATTTATAAGCATGGGGAGGACCAGAGGGTTGTTTCTGCAGCCAGACCTTTCCATCCTTCAGTTATTGTAACAATTCACCAACTTCTGGCAGAAAATAATCACCCTCTCTCTGCTGAGCTCCAATGTAAAAAAGGGGATGGCTGCTTGCATGGATAGAGGAAAAATAATATTCCTTTTTATCAAGAACTAGCTATTTCTGTGTTCTGGAATCTTAGGAATCAGTCACGTGCCAATATTTCTTCCATCAACTGGAAACAGTATTTTAGTGCATGGTTCACAGCACGGTTCACTCTTGCCCCAAATCTTCTGGTTCCTTCCTGGTGACCCCATCCCAGCACTGTTTGCTGACTGCTCAGTGGCTTCTGCTCACAGAGAAGGGTCTATCTCAGCCAACATCCCCCCAGCTCCCTCTGCACACCCATTTTTGGATTATCTTGCAGTGGATCCTAAAGTTCTCTTGTTCCTTCCCTTGCAGAGTGAGTATTTACCCTCACTGGTTTCACAGCAGTGTCACCCAGCCTCCCTTGTAGTGGAATATTTGAGTAAAAAGCAAAACAGGGTTTGATTTCATTAATCATTTTCTCATTCTATCACCCAGCAGAGCTTCAGAACCACACAAAATCTTTGTTTGTACTAAGCTATCACCTTATGGTGTCAGCTAGGCTGGAAAACTCAGGAATTCAGGACTTGCCTTGTCTTGGTTTTCTACAAAAAATCTTTGACAACGATTCACTTTACTTCTGAAAACACTTTTTGTCTCCACAAACCATTTTTTTTGGACCAAAAGGAGTTGTTTAACGAGTCTTAAGATTTAAAGAGAAGACTGAGAAGTTTTAAAGGAGTGAAGAGTTTGGCTGATTGAGAACTCCTCTGCAGTTCCTCGAGGTGCTGGCAGGAGTGAGAAGGTTTAGCTGTGGAGTTTGCACACCCGTGCTACCTGCCAGCATCTCAAAGTGCTTTTCACCTTGGGTTCTTCAGCTCCTTCTCAGGCAACCTTTTCAAGAGCAGTTGGGAAGTCCCTTGCCTGGGACAAGGGCCACATTGTGACCTCTCTGGGGCTGAGCGTGGAGATGGCAGAAGAATCTCTCTCTGTTTGTGCATGGAGATGTGGAGGGCTCTCACAATCAAGCCCTTTGAGTTAGGGGGGCACAGGGAATATCCTCTGTAGGTATTGCCTGCTGGCAACGATGACCTTTGGGGATGTGACCCAGACCTCCCCTCCACCCTGGCAATCACATCCCTTCAGCACTGGCCTGGTGCTTCAATGCCTCTGGCAGAATCTGAAAGGGACTCTTCTCCTAACGAGGCTGTTCCAAAAGGGCAGCAGGGATTCTCAGATGATTAACTCTAACAAGAGTTACATTCTCTTCACCATTTTCTTTTTAATTGAATTGGAAAAGAATTCTTTTCATACATGTTAAGAGGAAGCAGGACGAGCCACTTCTGAATCAAAGGACAGGAAGGGTTTGGAAGTGACCTCTGGAGATCATCTAGTCCAAGGCTGAGCATTTGACATGAGCAGGTGGTGGCAGAGTATTTCAGATGTAATTTTCAAGGATTATGAGTCAGAAGGTGTGCCTGGACATGGCCTACAGGAGGCAAAAGCTGGTTGTGAGCAGCTAGTTGAAACATCTTCCACGTGTCCAACACATTTTGGTTGTTAGAGGTGACAAATCCTTTTGTTGTATTAGTGCTCACTGGAGTCCAACTGCTTTTATATGAAGCAATTGCACGTATCTAGGGCAGACCAAAGTTTCCTAGGAAGAAAGCAAGAAGAAACACTGACAGCTTGGTCTTACTCAAAGACCAAGTGTCCTACCCCAAGCTGCAAGCAAAGATGAAGCAGTCACAGAATCACAAAAGAGCACAAGAAAATTGAGGAGACTTTGCCAGCGACTCACACTTAGCCAGGCTCAGTATTTATAACACAACAGGATACAGTTCAAACTGTAGGAAAATCACAGATTTGAGAGCTCCCATGGGGCTTCAATTGTCCACCAAGCAAAGCAGCAAACCAAGGAAAACCCACAGGGGATGTAAACTGAACAGTGTGAAAAGAATTTTGGCTCTAGAAGCACAAGATTTATCTACAGAAAAAACTTAAAACCCTTATCAGGGACATTGAAACACTGTCACATAAGGGATCAGGCTTTCTACAGCTTTCAGCACAGCTTCTAACACTGCCTGTATTTCACAGAATCATGGAATTGTTTGGGCTGGAAAAGACCTTTAAGATCATTGAATCCAACCATTTATGTGGCAGCTGTGGGAGAAAATTCATTTTAGATCATTCTAAAGGATCTATCCTATCCCCCAGCATGGTTATTGAGGAGCTCACCCTAGTTGTAGGAGTTTCTCTCTCCAAAAGGCTTCAAAAGACAAATTCAGTCATTTTGGTGGAATTAATGTAACCACATAAAGAACTGGATCATGCTCCCTACTGGAAGGCACCTCATTCAACTACATCCATTGCAAGCAGAAGCTCTTTATGCTCCTGACATAACCAATGAAGGGAGAAAGACACTTCTAGTGCCCATGTGAACCAAACAGGAGCTTGAAGTCATACCCTATGTCTTTGAAGTCTTCTTTGTGCTTAGTTTGAAGTCCAGCTGTTACTTTCTCCCTTCCTGTAATTAATACACCCTTTTAATATCCCCCACTCCACCCACCCCATTTCTTTCAAAGGCTTTAGGACCTAAACAAACAAGCAGGACCTTTTTTTTTTGGTGAATTATGGGGTTTTCCTTTAAATGTGTTTTCATGTCTATGGAAGGCAGTGGCTGAGCTGCAAATTCTGAATTTGTCATCTCTCTAATGAGTTAATTTCTAATTTAGTCATGAATGGCATCAATTACCCTGCACTGGATGAGAAAACATTGTGCTTAGTAGCATGCACAGGATTGGGCTGAAGTAACATAAAGCAACACATTGAGCTTTTAAAGCTAAGTAATATACAACTTTTAAAGCTATTTTATTGAAAAAAATCACTTATGAGGTGTAGACACTCTTAAATCCTTCAACAGAGTGGGGAGCAACTTCACATTGTCACCATGAACCCCCTGGATCTGGTTCTCAGATAATAATAAATTGTTACAACCACACGGGCTTAATTCATCCCTTATGTTTAAATCCAGAACATCCTTCTCTGTGTTACTGCTGAAGCTGGAGTTGTTACAAATCACAAAAATTGCTCTAGCAAACGTGCTTCTCACCATTTAGAGTTTTATCAGCAGCTCTGGGTTGGCTGTCAGGCAGTTCTGAGCTCTCAGCCTGTATTTTCCACGGTGCTTTGGGGTGTACTGAATCAGTCAGAAGGAATGAAACGTTTGCTGGAAAATGCTGTAGCCAAATAAAAAGCAAGTTGTGCACTTAATTCTGGTTTTTGCCACTCAAACCCATGGTTAAGCATTGGGTGAGTGACTTTGGAAAGAGGATTCTTGCTGGATAGATTGGGTTTTGTTAATGAGGCTGCTAATGAAGCAGCGTGGACAGAGTGTGCAATGAGTAAAGCAACGTAGATGAATCTTGGAGAATCTTCCAACTCTTGGTTTGAGTTGGAAAGGACCTTTGGAGGTCATCCAGTCCAACCCCTGCAGGGAGCAGGGACATCCCCAGCTAGAGCAGGGTGCTCAGAGTTGTGTCCAACCTCCCCTGGGATGGTCACAGGGATGGGGCTTCTACCACCTCTCTTGTCAATGTCTTGAACAGTTGGTGACTTTATTCTCAATGACAACATGAGGTCTCATCTCTACCTCTATCTCCCTTTCCATCCCTGAACCCTGCTTCTTTCTCTCCTAGCTATGTATAAAAAGCTCAGAATCAAAGCAACCAGGGCACTTTATATTTGTGAAAAATAAATTACAGAAAAATCCCAAATAATTGGAATATTAATAGAATGAAAGCCTCTTGACTTTGCTGCAGCAATGGAAGTTTTACTAACGTGGTGCATGTTTCACCTTCAAGCTATTTTATTTTTT
>NW_008633098.1:0-3432 GCF_000691845.1 Merops nubicus | reverse complement strand
TACATTTTTGAGGGAAAGAACCAACAACTAATTTCTTGCAAACTCACTCATCTTTTTGGTCAAAATTTTAGGACCTGTCTTGTCCTGATCATGTCCTTCCTTAAGAAGGACATTCTCAAAAATGAGCAGCAGAAGAGCCCCACTCCTCCTTCCCATCTCCAGTTGCACACCAAGGGGCCAAGGGGACCAACCACCAGAGGAGCTCACAGCTCCACAAACTCACCCAAAACACTGGACACAGTGGCAACAGGGATGAGTTGACCAAGGTGGTGGTGATCTCCTAATTGGTTCCCACCTAAGGCTGGCCAGAACTTGGATGAAAACCCATCAGGAGGTTCTTTCTTGCCTGGTTGTGGCCACCATCCATCTGCCAACTCACATACAGGGCTGGGGGTTCAACCCCAGCACTTCAGATGTGTCACTCACTTGAAAATGAAATAGAAGGATGTTATAGATCATCATTTCTCCCAGTCAGGACATCAATAAGGATACAAGTATTACTGTGGAAGTACAAAGCTGAATTTAAAGCAAACTGGTAGAAGATTCCTATTGGAGATTAGTCTAATTTTAATTTATAATCTAGGTACAGAAATGTGTTGTCAAGAACCTCTGAAGTTGCCTGACAACCTACCAGCATTACCAGTACTATGAAAGGTCATGGTGAGATGATGGGAGATGTTACCACAGGAAAGGACAGAGCAGAGCTGGAGATGCAGAGAGGAAGCTAAAATCTGAGCCAAACACCAAATGGAAGGTCATGGATCTCCAAAGATCATTGGCGTGGACAGACATTCCCATTTTCAGAGGAAAACACAGATCACAAAATCAGCTTTAGTTTATCACACTCTCAAATCTTCAATAGAGAAACAAAAAGGGAAATGTAAACAAAATCCCCAGTGCATTTTCTTTAGTTATCCAATTCAAGTCAACGGAGTAGAAAAGGTTCTCTGTGATCTTAAAGTGATCTCTTCTGCTTTATTCTCCTGCTGATATTATTTTTGAGGTTTATCTCAAATATTTCCCCCACCAGCTCTCCAAGGGAAGCTGCAGCGTGTCAGCTATTTCAGATTTAGCTTTTTCATAGTGCTGCTCCTGGGATATAGAAACCTTAGGTGGCCCAGAAAGTTCTACAGCACCTTTTGTAGACATCATGCATTACAGGAATGGATTATTCTTGGCTGTTTTGACATTTACTGGCTTGCTTTGAGTTGTCAGAAGCTCTTCTGGGCTTGCACAAGGTCACGTGGGGAGAATGGAAAGAGGACTTTGGAGAATTGCTTCTTTAAGATGAGTTGAGCCACAGCTGGGAGTCTGAACCCAGATATCAAATCAATTTGTGGTGGATAACAACATGAGAACCAAGAATTTGGTAACTCCTATAGCACCCCAGTCACTCCCTGTAGCTAATTAACTGCATGAGCAAGAAGTAATTCATCATAGCACGACCACAGAGACATCAAGTAAGAATTATGGAGGTAAAGTGACATCTCTAAAACCCACACAGACATTTTGCCACAGAAAAGGGTTAAAAATACAAGAGCTAGTTTGTGACTTAAAGCTATGGCCCACTGTATCTGATCTTCTCTAAGTCCCACAGAGCTCAGCTGAAGCTTTGGAGAAACCTGGTACATAATCCTGGCTGGCTGGTCTCTAAAAAGTCATCACTATTGCTAGGCAAACGTGGGAATGCATGTTGGGAAGCTCCAGTCTTCATGTCAAGTGAGTGTGACTGAGCTGTTGTCCCCTCTGTTGTGTGTACATGCTCCTCTTCCCTTGCTATCTCACCCTGCCTTGCTAGGAGCCATGATCCATGGCAGGAGAAGACTCACTGGGCACTCATCCATTTGCAAATGATGGTGTTAGATCTCTCACTCTGCAGGCACTTGGTGAATGTGGTGAAGCTGTCATGGAATCCTTCCCATGAGGACACCCAATCACTTCTCCATGCATTTGATATGATGCATCTTGGCTGAACTGTTGGAGCTCTCTAGCTCTGGAAGGCTTCCAGTCAAGGGTTCTGTTTACAACAGTGACAATGGGTTCAAAATGCTGCCACAGGACCTTCAACAGGCTAATGCTTGCTCACGAGTTTAATCCAAACCAGAGATGGTAGAGAGCTTTCCAGCAAAACAGGAGAATAATCATGCCTGCAGCTCGAGGTCTTTGCTCTGAGTTGGTGTCTCTGGTTGGTATTCAGCCACTGCTTGCACCAGTGTCCTTTCTGGACTTTCAGGTGGTGACCTGGAAGATGATGCTTCCAAAAGGGACTGAGGCAGGGAATCATCTAACTGTCACTCTCAGGAAAGACTGAAGGGTCTAGAGGCCAAGTGTGGGGAGGAGCAGCTGAGGGAGCTGGGGGTGCTGAGCCTGGAGCAAAGGAGGCTCAGGGGAGACCTTCTGGCTCTGCACAGCTCCTGACAGGAGCCTGGAGCCAGGGGGGGGTCGGGCTCTGCTCCCAAGGGACAAGTGATGAGACAAGAGGAAACAGCCTCAAGTTGCCCCAGGAGAGGTTGAGGTTGGACCTGAGGAACAATTTCTTCCCCTGGAGGGTTGCCCAGGGCTGTGCCAGGCTGCCCAGGGCAGTGGTGGAGTCCCCACCCCTGGAGGGGTTCCCAAGCTGTGGAGATGTGGTGTGAGAGACACGGGGCAGTGGGGACCTGGCAGTGCTGGGGGAAGGGTTGGACTGGATGGTCTTGAAGGTCTCTTCCAACCAGAATGATTCTATGAATCTGGAGGACAAATCCTGTGGACTTCCAGGGAGAGTAAACCCTCCTGTGCACAAAGCCAATTTTGACACAGGCTTAACACAGAGGCACTTTTGGGACTTTGCCTTCACCCTCCCCGTGCACCACCACATCCCTTGTCCTTGGAGGAGCTGTTCTTCTGGGATTGCTAAGCTTGCCCTGTTGTCTGGGATTTTGCCCACCTAAATTCAAGCCTTATCTTTTCCATGGGGCTTTGATTAACACAGTTATTAACAATAAATTGTTATTTATTCTTTTGCTTGGCAGGAGTTTCTGCAAGGCTGCCGTGAGGTCACCCTGGTTGTGTTGTGTTGGACCATTAATCTCCTTTTCCTGTGTGACATCTACACACAATATCCTAAGGGGAAGATTACTACACATATATACAGAGTTATACTCACATATAAAAGCATCACAACACAGCAAAGAGGAGAACAAAGGGAGGGAATATTTGAGCAATCTCCTAAAAAACCTTGTGTGAAAACGTCAAGATAACACACAGCAAAATATTTTGCACATCATGAAGCAGGGGATCAGCTCTAATTGGTTGCTTAATTAAATTAATTGAGTAATTCAAGAGAAAAATGGAACAGATTTTATTCCAAGGTACTGGGGATCATTGGGGTGGGAGAAAGATCTGTCAGATTAAGGGACGTGCACACAGCTCAGCACTTAAGATTTTCCAAAT